>NC_142041.1:59805640-59910134 GCF_982192425.1 Myodes glareolus | reverse complement strand
ACTGCCCATATTTCTGATGTCACTTCCCGTGAGAAGGACTGTTGAATGGTTCTACACAATCTGCCCCTGATGGACTTACTTTCCTTTTAAGTGTGGTGGCCTAACGCTCAGAGTAGTGTGAGGATGGCTTTCCTATAGGCAGATCACTGGTCACAAACACTTCCCATTAATCACCGTGTCTGGAGTACCCTACACAGTTGCTGGTGAACAGAGGAACAAATACTTATAATGTAATATATAAGAAGGGAGTAATCTGTAGGCTTTGACGTTGGACCCTGTTTTATACCTCAGTCTGCATAACCAATGGCAAAATGACTTAATCTCTCAGATCTTTGATTTCTTTCTCTATGAGATGGGCATTTGGTGTTACAATCAATTCCAACACAATACCAGTTTCAAGGTGAGCAGATGTGAGCCACCGCTCCATCTGTGTATTTGGGGAGTAAAGGTTTATTTAGAAGCAGCAAACCTAATGTATTTGTCATCAGTGAATTTTCATAGTATTTTTGGCCTGGGAACATTTTTCAGAGAAAGGTGTCTTTCTTTGGGAAAGGATATTTCAAGGAGAAACGGGCGTAAGTTTAAAGCTCCCAGGGGCTTGGAGATAAGAGGAAAGAAGGAAGAGGTTAAGAAGTCAGGAATAGGGCCCTTAGGCAAGGCTTTGGATGCTGCTGTAAATCTATGACCAAATCAGAAACATCATAAGAGTTGTGAGTAGAAGGACAAGAGATCCCATAGTTTAGCAGGATTACTCCATGTCTGAAGCTGAGTTAAATTGCAGAGGCTCTTGCAAAAACCAGGTGAGAGAAAAAGCAGAAACAAGGGTGGCAATAAGGGGCATGAGAAGAAATAGATTCTGATCATTTAAAAACAGAGCCAGCACAATATGTTGATGAATTAGGTAGATGTAAACTAGTTGAGCTACCATGGAGATAAAAAATTACCTATATCTACCATTCAGGTATATGCCTGGAAGACTCCAAGTCAGTATCTCACAGAGACTTGCATATCAATGTTTATCACAGCACCATTCATGAAAGCTAAGTATAAAAACCAACCCAAGACTCCAATAATAGAGGAATGAATAAAAAAGGGTGTGTATGTACACAAGGAATATTTTTTCAAGCATGAAGAAGAATGGAGTTATGTCATTTGTAAGGAAATAGTTATAAGTAAAGATAATGATATTGGATTTTGTCATTCTCAGAAAGACAAATATATGTTTCCTCTCATTTCAGTTTCTTAGATTTTGCTGAGCTACATAAAATCATGAATGTGTCTATACGATGCCATTAGAAGTGAATAAAGGGAACAGTGAAGAGGAACAAAGGTAGCAAATGGGAGAGGGGAGAGATGAAAAGGGGAGGGGAAGGGAAGGAACAGGGCTATGGGGGGGTGTTTACCATACAAACTACACATACACAAAAGTAAAATAAATGGGTAAATGAAATAAAGAATAATGACTACAAGGTTTTCAGTGAAGTTGTAGTAAGAATAAAACTGCCATTTCCTGAAAAGGTGAACATGGAGGTTACACAACTCCACCCGACCACTGGGAACCGTGGCATGATGGTGCAGGGCTGTGATTCAGTACAAAGAAAATGGAGGAGTTCAAAGTAATTCACACTGCACAGCAAGGTTGAGGCCAGTCTGAACTATGAGAGCTTGAGAATGAAGGAAGGGAGGGAAAGAGGGAGAGAGGGAGGGAGGGAGGGAGGGAGGGAGGGAGGGAGGGAGGGAGAGAGGGAAAGGGAAGAAGGGAGGGAGGGAGGGAGAGAAGGAGGAGGGAGGGAGGGAGAGAAGGAGGAAGGGAAGGGTGGGTAAAGGGAACAAAAAAGAAAAGAAAAGAAAGGAAAAATTTTTGGACCCAAAAGGGTGAGAATTACAAAGCACTACAGAGTGGTAATAAAAATTACCCACACAGCAGACAATTGTCCGGGATACTGACTAAGTCAGGTCTCCAGAGAAGGACAGGACTTGGTAGTATAGCTCCAAATAAATCATTTGTCTAGCATCTACAACTCCTGAATTCATGACGGAACAGAGACCAGGAAAGACTGAATGGTGTTATAGCTGAGTGAGGCACACCATAGTGTCATTTTAATATGAAGAATGGCATGGGGAAAAATGAGGGACCTAAGGACATCTGCTGCTTCCCCTGGGGTGTCATCAGTATACAATATGTGCACTATGGAAGATAAACCTAAAAGGATATGTGGCAACATGGAAGAGCGTTAGTGCCATGCTTCAGAGCTGCAATTCAGTCATTTAGACACAAAGGAGAAGTCAAGAGCAAGGAGGAGGTGCAGAGCTGAATAGCACAGAGGTTTCTATTATTATTATTATTGTTATTGTTATGGTTTTTCTAGACAGGGTTTATTCTCTGTGTAACAAACCTAGTTGTCCTGGAACTCTCTCTGTAGACCAGACTCTCCTGGAACCCAGATTCATGTGCCTCATCTCAAGTGCTGGGACTAAAGGCATGTGCCTCCACATGCAGCATGGATGGAATTTTTAAAACATTAACTTTGAAATTGGTGAAAATGATGGAGAGCCAGAAGATCAGAATCAAAGAGACCAAGATCATAAAAATTTTAGATAAGATCATCTACACCTTCATTTGGTTGACTTTCTGCTAGTTTTCTCTACAACACAGAGATGGCATGTTGAAGAAATACTTGGTAGTAAACTTACAGTATTTTGGACCAATGAGAAGAGAAAAGTGAAGCTGAAGAGCAAGTCAAAGTGGTCGAGCTTGCCCGGCTTTGAGACGGATTACTTAAGCAAGAAGTGGACGATAAGATACAAGTTTCTACCGAGAGGTTTAAATGACAAGCAGATTCTGTTGAGTCCAGAACCATATTTAGGTTTTTTTGTTTTTGTTTTTGTTTTTTTGCAGTAAGCTTTGGCAATGAGAAACAAAACTAGAACTTGAAGTCCAGAATTAAGACTCATTGGCACAGAGCCGATAGTGATTACCAGGAGCCGAGAAGTGTCGGGGAACCGGGGGTTGCATCCAGAAGATGTCTGTGAACGGAACAGAAGGAAAGATTGCAGAGAAAACAGAGAGAATGGGCTCAGGGAACGCAGAAACACAGCGGAGAAATTTCAGGCATAGGACATCAGCCCAAGAAGGACATTTGCTCTGAGAAGTCAACCAATGATGACCCTGCTTAGGAGGTTCCAAAATGGCAGAGCCGGTAGTTGTGTGCTGAAGAGCAGGTCAGCGAGTGAGAACTCAGACTTGAGGATAAAGAAGAGGATGGGATCACAGGAGAGAGGGCCAGGAAGCCTGGAGCAGCTCTGCCTCGTATCTGTCCTGGGAGAACAATTCCAACCTAATGCTCTCAGGAAAAAACAAAACAAACAAACAAAAAAAAACCACTCTCCTCAGTGGTCCTAGTGGACCGTGAGTAATCTGGACAGCACCTCATGGGGCGGCCACAAAGTCTCTTTTTATCTGGGTCCACACAGTAGATGAAGAACAGCTGTAGCTAAGATTTCTTCCTGGAGCAAGGCTCCTGGCCCCAACAGGAAGTGCGCGTCTGTTCTACCCTTTTTCCGGCTCAGCTCAGCAGGATCTGAACTGAAAAGGCCTGAAAGGCTTGAAGGGTCAAAGTCAAATGGGAAAACGTTTCAATAGTAAAAGTCCGGCCAAGTCAGGAAAGCTCAACGCCCCAAGGAGACTCTCAAAGGCCAGTAGGGGCCCAGAGTGACATCTGAATAAAGCAGAACACGGGTCCTAGCTTCATGCCCATGGCTACCTGTGGCATGAAGCTACATGCCTGAGACAGGAAAAGCCAGGCAGTCTTAAGAGCAGAAGGAAGCGCAGCCACCATTTCCCCTTGTCTCCAAAGCTGATTTGCTTTATTTGGCCATGAAAGATGTTAGGAGCTAGTCATGAAGAGATAGTATATGGGATTCATCCACACTGGTGATGTCTAGAAAAGCACCCATTTGCCTTCCAGAAAGATGTGCGTTGCCCAAAATGCTATGTGCTACAGTACACTTAAATGTGTACATTTAGGGTTTGTTAAGATACTGGGACCTCATGCATTAAGAATCACACTTTGTCTCCTGAAGGAGAGCCCATGTTGTCTAGCTGGCGGACCCCTATTCCCTGTCCTGTTTCATGCATATCCAGGCTAAATTGATATTGAGATGGGCTAGTTGCAACTGTTTCTGTAATATAGAGTGTAATATAGAATTTTATTTTAGACCTGCTTGCCCTTGTTTTTTTACTGCTCACCAACACCTGCTCTCACAGGAAGGAGGATGTGTTCTTGGGGGAATCTTCCTCACTCGTCCAGCCTGGATCTAACATCTTCCTTGGGATGGCCAGAGCACATAACCATAGTACCTCTTGAGATACTTTGCATCTAATACTTTGCATAATTTTTTTTAACTTAGAGTTTATCTCCTCGTGTCAACCTCTAAGAGCAGACTACAGAGATGAGGAGCTCTTAGTCACCTTTCTTGATGCCCCTGGCCCTGATGCAATCAACCTGACATGACGAAGCAGCGGCATGAGTGCTTCACAGGTGTGGTCGGCGTGGATTCAGACATGCCCTTGACTCTTCATGCATAAAATGAGATCTCAGGCGTATCAGTGGTGTGGATTAAGCAGTTGCTGTGAATAACATCTCCAAACTTTTCTCAACCATTTTAACTAAAAATTCAATAGAAAACCCGGAATTTAGTAAGGTCCTAAATGACTGTTCATGTGGTTCAAATATGCGCAGGAATGAAAACCCATCCAACCTCACTTCACCTGACACTGAGACATCTGACCAGCTCACTGCACCTCTAAAAGAGACCTCACTACCATGAGTCACAATTTACACACTGACACTTCACAGGCAGAACCAGAGATGGTGACAGACATCCAATCTGGTGAAGCCGATCGATGACCGCCCTGCCTGTTGGCGCTTTGAAATGGCACACAAGGCTATTGTGGGTAGAAGTCAGATTGGATATTCCAATAACTATAACCAGATAAACAAAGAGTCACCTTGAAAATTCTGCCCGTGATACAGGAAAAGCACGCTCACTATGATGTTTATGAGAGTAATGGGAAGGTGTTCTTGGCCACATCTGTAACTCAGTTTGGATGGCTGAGCCCCGATAATGGCTACAAAGGATTAGAGCAAGCCTGTTGGCAAGATTTGAGAAAACGAATAATAATACCAAGATGTACCCGACGCCTGCTCCTGGCCAGAATGAGTGCTGAATGCCTTACGTACATTCCTGCTAATCCTTGCTGTAGCCCCACAAGGCGAGCATCTTCATCTCCCCTCTAGACAGGAGAGAACAGAGTCGTTTGCTCAAAAGTCAGAACATCTGCAAAAGTACCAGAACAAGTATTTGGGGGTTTGTGTGAGTGTTAGTTCAGAGTCCCCTCTGTCTAAAAGATGCCGACGTCCGTCTAGACTCTAGTTCACTCTGGATCTTCTGTGTAGGCCAATCTGTATTCACTACCTACACTGGAAACACTGATATGGGACCAACCTGCTTGGAGTTTTGCTTCCTGTGTCTCGCCTCTCCCACTTCACACATTTCCTGTGGGGTTAAAAGGTGCATTTTTACTGTGAATTAGCTAGTGTGGTAGCTGACTGAATACAAGTGGCTACTCGGAGACTGCTGAGGAAACTGCCCTGCATTTTTATACTCAGAGTTCTTGGGGGCTGGGGGAGAGGTTAGTTCTAATTCTCAGAAAGTAGGGAGCTTTTTCTTGAGGGTAGAAACAGCATAAACAGAAATGGAAAGAAGAGAAATGCCGGGCCGGATGGCCACATGAAGGAGCCCACAGTTGTGCTGAGTGGAAAAGAGAGGTAGGGGATTAATAAAGAACGCACAGACGGACTTCAGTCCTGGGTTGATTGGTTATATTAGATATGAACACTTTAGGGCACTCGTAAAATGAGATTGTATTCTTTGGTTGCCACATCAAAGCTGGTGTTATTCACCCCATGTAATGAGCCACACATACCCTAGGGCATCTATATGAGAAGCAAAGGCCCCCTTGATCAGCATTGTGATTCATAGCCGACATAGTCTCCAGGTTGGTGAAGTATTGAGGATGAAAGCCTCATTTTACACATTCTTTTATCCCTCCTCCATATCAGCAGAAAGCCAAAGTGTGGTTGCAGAAGTATATGCTGAGCTGTTTGTGACAATTGCTAGTGACTTGAGAAATTCTGAGACGCTCCTCAGAATAGCAAAGAGGGGGGCATAGATTTCATTAGCATAAACTATTGCTTCCAGAACCTAAGAGTTGATCTTTCTTGTTGCTTGACTTAATTTAGAATCACTTTGGGAACACCCTTTTGGGTGTTTCTAAGAGGATAATCCCAGAAAGGTTTAAGTGAGAAAGAAAGACCTACCCACCCTAGATGCAGCTCTGCTCACCTAGAGCATAGAGGCGGTACAGGCATTCTGGTGCCTTCAGATCCCTAAGCCAGTGTGGCTGGAGGACCAAGTGTCTCAGCTCGGGTATCTCTTACAAACAAGCTTTCAAGCCTCATCCCAGATCTGCAGACCCAGAGTTTGGTGAAGGGAATCCATAAATCTCTAGTTTTCACACTGGAGTTTGAGGGTCATTGATCTTTACTGATTCTAGACATAGAAGCTTCTCTAGCAGTGAGGGGTTTTGACAATTGATTTTCCATCCCTACTTGTGTTATTTTGGACTGAGAAACCTGACCTGAGAGCAAATAAGACGATAGCGTGGTGAAGATACAAGGTAGGGTGCTCAACCTGCAGGTCGTGGCTGCTCTGGGGTTGCATATCAAACACCTTGCATATCAGGTATTTGCATTACAATTCATAAAGGCAGCAAAGTTAAACGTAGAAAATATCAATGAAATAATTTTATGGTTAGGGAACACCACAGCATGAGGAACTATATTAGAGGACTGAAGTGTTAGGAAGGTTGAGAATCACCCAGGTAAGGAAACTGAGGAGTCGGGAATGTTTCTGCCCAGCATTTATATATTCAAAAGAAGGCCAGGCTAGGTGATACCAGCATTCAGAGGCAAGCAGATCTCTGTAAGTTCGAGGTCAGCCTGTTCTACATATATTTCAGGACAGCCAGAGCTATAAAAAAAAAAAAAGAGAGACCTTGTTTCAAAAAAATGTAATAATAATAATAAAAAAAATAAAAACTCAAAACACTGAGCAGAGAGACACGCGTGAGCTGTTTTATTAGTACACACACAAACACAAAGAACCCTTCTAGCCATGCTCCAGAAGTTTTAGGTTTAGATCTTACATTGTTGTTGTTTTAAATAAAATCACTCTATTCTAATCAACTCACAAATCCAAGCACCACACAGCTGGTTTAAGGGGGCCTCTCCAGCATTTGCCCATAGTCCAAACCTGAGCATGTCTCAGTGAACTATTTAGTTACAGTGGCCATTCAGAAGCAATGGGACTTTGCTTAGGATTTCACAATTTCACTATCAATTACTTAATCGTTTTATGGTTTTTGCTACTTCAGTAACCCCCCCCAAAAAAAAACAAAAAACAAAACAAAACAAAAACCTATAAAGGACTTGAAATTAGGAAAAAAATGAAAAACAAAGAAATTTTGTAGCCACTTCACTTTCATGACTCATGAGTCCTTTGGTGCACACACTCTGACTTTCATTATCACCTTTGTTCTTCTCTCTAAATTTTATACTATATCTACACTTAAGACTGTTTACAGATATACATGGGATATTACTTTGGCAGCATGATAAATGGCTGTATTTCTCCTAGTGGCTTCCCAATTAAAACTCTGGAAATAACCAGCGAAAATCAGGACATTAAACTAAGCATTCCTGTACATCAAGTGATCCTAGGGCTGAAGAGGTGGCTCTGATGTCCAGAACACTGGCTGCTCTTACAGAGGACCAGTGTTCAGTTCTCAGCATCCACATGGTAGCTTACAACTGCAGTCCCAGCAGACCCAATGCTTTCTTCTGAACCTACCCCACCCCAGGTACTAGGCATGCGTGTGGTGCACATACATACAGGCAAAGCAGTCATATATACAAGATAACTAAATATGCTTAAAATTAATTGGTTCCACCCCTCTCTAGAGGAATATTATAAGAAATAGCCAATAAAGAGATCTGCTTTTCTTTATAAAAAGTAACTTCAGTAGTCATTGGAAATGAACTTGGATGTGTTCTGCCCACCAATGACTGCTAGTATTTTGTGTACTAATGTAAGATTGGTAATGTAATCTCTGCCATGTAACTCTTAGTTGTATGTCGGATCCAACCTCACTTGTCCCTACTTTCCTGAGAAGGGAAGTACAAATTGAGGAAAGAAATAGACAGGAGACAGAAGACAGAGTCAGGAGGGCTTCCAGTAAAGACTGTAACAGAAGCCTTGAGTTTATCACCCGTAGTCCTTATATGTCCCAATTAGAAGAGAAGGGCACAAGACTTCCATGAGACAAAGAACAAGCAAGCCTAAATACCTCCTTACATCTCCAAACACCTGGTAACCACGCCCTAAGTCAAACATCCTGCTGTCTGGCTCTTGAGGAGCAAAGCCACACCTTTGGCCAAACATCCTGTTGTTTATCCTTGAGGAGCAAGAATAGGTTTGAACTCTCTGACCTTTAGTCAGGATAGAACGGACCCAAAACTGTGGCCTCACAGTAGACATCTAGTGTATTTGATCTTTGTTCTGAGACAGTAAAACATTACTATAGACAGGAGAATAAAAGCTGCCAATTCTTCCTCAGTGACCATCCCATTTCCTCGCTTCCCTCTCAGTAGACCCCCGTTTCCAGGATGGGTCCACTGTGTTCAGTCACCAAAAAGTAATAAGCAAACACATTTTCTAGCCTCTTTCACATCATGGAGTAATTACATGGAATGGTTCAGAGAGTGACGAATGAGCAGAGAGGGCTAGACAGGACTATTTACTAGCATAAACAATGTAATGATTAGAGTAATTTTTATTAAGAGCCCAGTAGACTAACACTAGTAAGATGTCATGGAGAAGAGCAGTTAACACTGCTGAACCCCAGTAGTATTGCCAAGTACTGTCCTGGGAGCCTTAGAGAGAAGACTTCAATAACTCTTCTACTTAGATATGATTTTTTTTTTCAGGCAGGAAAACTGCTCAAAAGAATGTGTAACTGGTCTTAGGTCATGGAAGGATCAAAATGAGTTGTTTGTTTGTTTGATTTTTTTTTAAGCTGTACCACCAAGGAAAGAAGGTCTGAGAATATGCTACCACCATCCAGAATCTTCAGGTGTTGTGCTTCCTGCTCAGCCCACATTGCTAGAACATCATACTTGAAAATCCCAAAGAATGGGAGCCATGATATTGATAGACGATGGGCAGAAGGAGCCATTGATGTGAAAAGTCGGCCTCAGCATTTTGAGCCAGCTTTAGTGATTTAAAAGAGTGGAAAATACCCAGGGTGACTCTTCTCAGCCCTCAGCTGATTTCTCTGGGCACACAAGCCTCTTACCACCACAGTCTTGCAGGAGACAGAAAGATTTCGTCCTAATATCTTCTTCGACTCTTGAGCACACAGGAATAGTTAGACCATCCTTTTTAACACTCATTTCCTTATATGGATATACTAACGGGTGTTGGGGAATGCGTAGGAATGTGGCTGAACTCAGATTCAAGGCTCCCTGCCAAGTTTTCACCTATATCAAATCATTCAGCAGGCTTAAGTACTCTGCCTCTCCCCCAAGGAAAATAATAACATGATTTAACTACAGTTAAGAATTCCAGTAGGCACTTACTAAATGTGGCCTAATGCCTTCCACTGTGCAGACAAAAGGAAGTCATCTTGTTGATATGAGCCTCACACCTAACAAGCACATATCGGAGTTCAGTTCACATATCAAAGCTAGACCAATTAAATAAAGTTCAAATATATTCGTTATTAAAGATGTGATTATGGGGACCTCAAAAATTTATAGATACAAGATCTCTAAAATATCTTACAGGGCTGAATTACATCAACCAGGTTACATCAGTTTCTTTTATGAAATCATTGTAGCAGTCTGCTCCTAAATTCTTTTTGACCCAATCATTTATTTTATTCAACAATATGAAATGTGTGAAGGGGGCTGAGCTGCCAATGGGAAGGGAAGGAGATTCCCAAGGCTAAGGAGAGGGGAGAGGATCTCCGGGACCGGATACGGAAAGGGGAGAAGGGTCTGGAAGAGAGCATGTTTCTGGCTAGAGCCCTGGAACTGCATGCAGTGGGATTATCGTCTACCGTTCGTCTGTGATCTCTTGCCAAAGTCAGATGACTTAGCAATGGTAAGAACAAAGGTGCTCTTATAACCGATATGACAGGGAAATTACTTTGCAGCACTTTCTTGCAGGCAATGAGATGTTAAAGGCAATAGCTCAGACCTATAATGGAAAGGCAGTCCTGTGTATACTGAAAAGCTGGGGTAGAGAAGTGGGGGCCAAGAACACAAATGAGAAACAAAATCAAGACCGAAAGCTCAAGTTAGTCTCAGAGGCATTACTTAGAAAGGCATACACAAACATTCCAGTTTAAAGGACAAACTTAGGAGCTACTGCTTCAGCTAGGTTTGCCTGGGAAGTTGGGACTTCAAAGGGAGCCTTCCAGTGGTTGAAAGGGGGCAGATGCTGTCGGGTTTCTACAGCGGGATTGGGGGAGGGGAACAGGTGGTGGCCATCAAATTGACTGCCTCTTTGGGAGGACGGTGTAAACCATGCTGTATGCTAAAGAGTAAACCATATGAGAAGACTTAAGGAGGTGTTTAATGCTCCAGGTTGTTAGATGGGGTACTTTAACAGTAACATAAATGGCCACAGTGATGGAAAAGTCTTCAGAACTAGCCGTGGATGAACAAAACCGAAGAACTCCTTGTGAGCCTTCTCAAATCCACCTTGTTCTCCAACTGGATGGATAGAGGTGAAAGGACGGGTAGATATGGAGGATGCTGTCTTGGGGGCTCCTGTGGTGGAATTCACTTGATATTTTGGTCTTAGGTAGTAAAACATTAGTAGAGATAGAAGAATAAAGAACTGTCTATACTTACCCAATAACTATTCTATTCCTTCTATTCCCTTTCAGTAGAGTCCCACTTTTTCAGGGTGGTTTCAACGTGTTCAGTTTCAAAAAAAAAAATAAGCAAACCAATTTTCTTTTTTACATCAGGGTACGATCACATGAAATTATTCAGAGAGTGACATATGGGCAGAATGGACAGAATTTCAAAAACTCTTGGAGGACTGCAACTCGGACGTGGATGCTTTGCCCCTTCCCTTGCCCTTTAGGCACAGGTTAGGGTCCAGATGTCATCTTAAGAGAATGAGATCAATAGATACACGCTAAGAATGGAGAAGAGAAAGCCAAAGTTCTCAATTTCCTCATGAAGTTGCCATGGTAACCCTGGACCACCACCTTTCCCTCTGCTTTTTCAGAAGAAAAGAATGATCTCTATTTAAGCCAGTAAGGCTTTGGAAAATGGAAGAAACCAGGGTGTGGGGTCTCTATTAGCCACAGCTGTGTAATTTCACACTTGCTTGCATAGAAGGTACATATTTGACATTTCCTGTTCCCTGACTGCACATTAATTCTTATGGTTTAATAAGTCTCAAATATTCATAGTGCAAAATTTCCAAACAGGATCCTGTTAAAGTTTCTGGAAGTATCTGGTCATGTTCTCTCAAAGGTAACTATGTATCTAAAGGAAAGAACAAGAATGTTGATTTTTAAAGAGCACTGTGTAGGATCGTTCCCCAGCAAGGCCAGTCAGAGGTGTGGTATGAGGCTGGGGCTTGCAAGTGGTTCACCACCACTCTGAACTTCTCATCTTTAGGAATGCAGCTGAAAAAATATTTCACTCAGTGTTTCAGGAAAATCAACTATTTAAGATTCTAAATCTGTCTAGCAATCACACTCAGAAAAATTAAAATGACATTTTAAACAGTTATGGTTAAACACAATTGAGAGTTTCAGGTGCTCGTCAATGAAAATATACGTATGAAAAAAAGAACAAAATTCTTACGGAGATTTCAGAAATCTTTTTTTTGAAACAATTTCTAGTAAGGCATTGTATAAAAGAAGAGAAAAACTAAAGAGGGAAAGAGACATTACGATTAAAAGTTTCAACAGCTTCGTTTTTGTTTTATGAGTTTGTGTTATAAGATTGTGAGTTTGTGGGAATTAGAAAGAAAATTGAAAGCAGCTTCAAGTCATTTTTCTGAACTATTTTCTGGGTCTGAGTTCAAAATATGAATCAGATACTGCTCTTGCCTGAGTTTTCTCTGTGCAGTTACTGAAAGCCCTGGTAAGGGGAAGGTTTATGGAAACCTTACTTTAGGAAAAGTCCAAAAGAGGAGAAAAAACTTCAGCAGCACCCAGAGAGGTGTCCCCACTGCCTTGCTCCTCCTCTTCCCACATCAGCTACTTAAATAAAGTTCTTTATTGATGCTGACGTCAAACATGTAAGTCCAACTCTACAAACCCAATGCTGGTAAGATGGTAAGATGTAGAGGGAAAAAGTTTCTAAGAAATCTAGCGATTAATTGAACAACCCTCCCCCCCCCCACCCGACACACACATCTACTTATGGAGCACCGACTTAAAAGGAGGGCTATGGACTTAAATAGACACCTCTCCAAGGACATAAAAAATAGTGACCAGGCATTATTCCCAACACTGCTAATCATTAGGGAAATACAGATTAAAACCAGTGTGAGTATGATCGCACACCTGTCAGGATAGTTAGCCCTCCTGACAAATGGTCAGAGTTGGGAAGAACATGAAAGAAAGCCTGTGTGCAGTGTTGGGGGAAACAGTGTGAGTTCTTCCAAAAGTTAAAATTTGCATCGATCATGTGATCAAACAATTTCACTAATAAATTTTTATTCAAAAGAATTGACATGAGATTTCCTGTGCTCGGGACCAGCCTGCAGACCGAGACCATGACAGAAAGCCACAAATGGCCAAGACAGAGAGAACAAGTGACGTCAGGATGCCTAGCCCCAATTGATAGCTCTACAGCACCCCCGCACACACCTAAGACTCAGGGACCATTGTGGAAGAAGGGTAGAAAGATGTGGGAGCCAGAGAGCCAGGGACCCCATGAGAGACTTTGTCCTCTAGCTATGAAGCCAAAGCTACACCTATGAAATCGCCACCACAAGGCAGCCTGAGTAAGACCTGAGCTGTGACAATGTAGATGAGGAAGTCCCTGCTCAGAGGGAAGTGACAAACTAGTGACAAGTGGAGGGAAGAAGAACGTATCTTCTCCAGGGACGAGCATGGATTGGCCATCTAACACCAAATCGTCAGACTGAAAACCATATACCTACAAGCAATACTAAACAAACACAACAGTGTGTGTGTCAGTGTTTGTGTGTATCTGTGTGTATACCTGTGTACGTGTGTCTGTGTGTTTCTGTGTGCATGCTTCTGTATGTGTGTGTGTGTGTCTCTGTGTGTGTGTGCGTGTGTTTATCTATGTGTGTGTGTGTTTATCTATGTGTGTGTGCGTGTCTGTGTCTGTGTCTGTGTACCTGTGTGTTTCTATGTGTGTGTGTGTGCATGTCTGTGTGTCTGTGTGTGTGCCTGCGTATGTGTGTCTGTGTGTATCTGTGTGTCTGTGCATGTCTGTGTGTATATCTGTGTACCTATGTATGTGTGTCTGTATGTATCTATGTGTGTGTCTGTGTGTCTATTCCTGTGTATGTATGTGTCTGTATGTATGTCTGTATATGTGTATCTGTGTGTGTGTATGCCTGTGAATGTGTGTTTGTGTGTGTATGCCTGTGTATGTATGTCTGTGTGTCTGTGTGTGTGTGTGTCTGTGTATGTGTGCCTGTGTGTGTGAGTCTGTGTGTGTGCCTATGTATGTGTGTCTGTGTGTATCTAGTGTGTGTTTGAATATGTGTGTGTCTGTGTATTTATGCCTGTGTATGTGTGTGTCTCTGTGTGTGTGGTATAAAATCTCCGTCTTCTACTATAGCCTGATTTCAACCTGACCTTCATGGAAGTATAGACAATGGAAATAAATTATGAAAAAGAGTAGAAAGCTAATGGCTTTTTCATTCCTTTTTCTTTCTTTCTTTTTTCTTTTTTTTTTTTGTTATTGTTTCATTTTGGCTTTTCAAGATATGGCTTCTCTGTGTAGCCCTGACTATACTTGAACTTGCTGTAGACCTTGAACTCAGAGATCCACCTGCTTCTGCCTCCCACGAGCTGGGATGAAATGCGTGGACCACCACCTCCCAGATTGATTTTTTTAGATTTGTCAGGGAATTTTTCACTTTTTTTTCTGGCAGTAGATAAAAATATAAAAATATAGTCAATGATGAAAATGTAAAATCCGAGGTGAAGCTTCATAGATTCAGAATGAAGTGTGTGTGTCACTGTTTTGTGTGCACATGTGGTACATGTGCACGCAGGGTTTCATGTGTGCTACTGTGCACATACATGCATAAATTGACATTCCCTGAAAACTAGGGGTGGGTGTGGGATATCTTTCTCACTTAACACCTTTTTTAAAATTAAAAATAGATTTTTTTCATATAATGTATTCTGATTACACTTTTCCCTCCCCCAATTTTTCCAAGTTCCTCCCCAACTCCCCTCCCATTTGAACCAGACCCTTTCTGCTTTTGTTAGAAAACAAACAGGCCGGGCATCCAAAGAATAATTTTAAAATATAGTATAAAATAAGATAAAACAAAAACAAGCAAATAAGAATGGGATTTTTTTTTCAAGAAAGGGAATCTCACTATGTTGCCTGGGCTGGAGTACAGTGGCTTTTCACGGGTATCGCCCCACTACTGATTAATTCGAAAGTTTTGACCTGCTCCATTTCTGCCCTGGGCTAGTTCACCCCTCCTTAGGCAAACTGGTGGTTCCTCGTGTTCCGTGGAGATTGCCAGTCATATTTATGCCATACATAAATGTGTGTGGTCATCCAATCTGCAAGGTGCACTGTAACCTAAAACATCTGGACTTGAGCAATCTTCCTGCCTCAGCCTCCTGAGTAGCTAGAATTACAGACATGCACCACCGTGTTCAGCCCCACCTTAATTTTTGAGACCAGAGTCTCTCAGTGGGCTAGAAGCTCAGCAATTCAGCTAGGCTGAATGGCTAGTAAGCTCTATGGATCTGCCACCCCAGTATTGGGTTCCAGATGTGTGAACAGTCAGCATCATAATGTGTTTGCTACGGATCCAAAAGTGGGTCTTCATTTTTACAGTCAGCAAGCCACCCCTCCATCCTCACCACCTATTCAGGTCCCCCACAGTGTCCATTCTGGATGGCGTTCACACCTGGGAAAGCAGCTAACTGCCTTAACACAGCACGTCGGATGAGGTTTACTTAGAGAGCGAGTGTGGCATGGGTTCAGGTATAATGACCCTGAGATGGAATTCTACTCCTACAATTAACTATGGGTGGGCGTTTTGGGGTCGCTCTCCC
Organism: Myodes glareolus; assembly: GCF_982192425.1. Classification (NCBI taxonomy): domain Eukaryota; kingdom Metazoa; phylum Chordata; class Mammalia; order Rodentia; family Cricetidae; genus Myodes; species Myodes glareolus. The sequence continues at coordinate 59,894,692 of NC_142041.1, read as the reverse complement.
TGTCCTGTGATCTGAGGAGAGCAGTCATACATGCCATTATCAAATGGCTTGCAAAAAGCTGGAAGGCAAAACCAACCTGGTAGGAGTGGAGTGTGTGGCATTTGTATTCCAAGAATACTTCTGTTTTGACTGATTTTGATTGAACGCTGTTTTTAAAGGATGTTTTCACGCAGTTGATAAGACTGAAAGGTAGCAGTTGCCCATGTCAAAGATGACCTATGTTCTATCTGCGTATCTAGTATCATCTACATATCTAGGTCTGTCTGTCTAGCTACCTAGCTACATATTTCTACAGTGACTATTGTTGTATAACTGGCAGGGTAAGGATGACATTGAGACCCCTTTCGGTGTCTCTGTCGGATGAAAACATGGCCATCTTGCTTCAGCAGTCTTCAAAGTCCCTGCTGGTAGGAAATGAAGCTTCTGGGAAGGAGGGAAGCAGGCCAGTGGGGTGAGACACTGTGACCAGACTGCCCTCCTACGACCTCAGGAGAGGCTTCAAGGAAGGCAATGCAGATGGAGAATTGCTGCTGACACTGGAGTGAAGGGTAGATCAGGAAACCACCATCTGTTGGCTTTGTGTACTGACTGAACAAGAACCGGAGAGACAGTGAGGTTGCTGCGACCTGTGGCCCCTTGTATGTTCCTGACAGATTTCTGTGGACGTTAGTTAGGGAAGCAAATGTTGGTCACACGTTGTACTTTCATGTTGTTTGTGGGGTTGTTTTTTCCTGATTTCTGCACCAACGGGTTTGTTTTTTCCACATGACATTTTTATATTTATGGTAGAAATTTCCATCAGGATACATTCTAGTAACCACAAGTAAGACTTGATTTGGGGTTTGAAGTCATTCGTGTGGGCAAAACCCAGCATTTGTGAAAGCAAAAGTGAGGGTGGTGAGGAATGCCTTCCCCTTCTGCTGGCGGTGGAAAACCCAGCTCATGGGATCAACATCACCACAGAGGCGTCAGCCTGGCACGGAAGGGGCTGCGCCATGTTGCCTCAGGCAGACAGCCAAGAGCAGGTGTCTTTCCTTCAAAACCCTGGTTAGTACATTCCATGGCCAGAATTGGATCACTTACAAATTATTCCAGAGAACAGAGTTATTGCTCAAATCCCCCATGTGGGAGATGGCTCTGAACCGGCCCTGGCCTCATGGGAAGACTGCCACCACAGGCACCTTGCTACTAAGTCCAAAATTGAGAAGATGTTTTTAGAAGAAAAAGAATTTTCTAATTGCAAAATGATTTTTTTCTCTCAAAAGAGAAATAATACCCATGTTTTTCTTTTTAAAAAATCCTTTAGCTGCCCATGGGCCCCTTAGCATCTTTCTACAGCCATGTTATAATTTGCCATTTTGTCAACTTTAACCTAAGGCATATTTTCACATACCCAGACAATCTCTAAAATGTAATTTTAAGGATTTGTTTTAAGAGTTCTTTTGCTCCATGGGGCCACTAAGTCTCTCCCGCCAAAGCCTTGATTCTAATCCAGAGCTTCTCTCTGGATTCCTATACAAAAGTGGCCAGTTCTGGCCAGTTCTCCAGCCAGGAATTGGCCATGACCAGCTTTCATGTTGAGTCTTTTCAAGCATTTACTTTTCAAATAAATGTTTTCCTCGTCAAGAAAGAAGGTCAATGTTTCCCAAGGAAGCTTTTTTTTCCCCTGCATGTGACATTTTTCAAGAAGTGGAGGATCCAAGCTTACCACAAGTGTATCTTTTGAAAGCTGGCCACACTATAATTATGCATGACTTATGGAGTGCATTAGGCAACCGTGTGCGTAAGCAAACAGAGAGGCTCACAGCTGTGTGACTCAGGGTCGCGTGGGGAAGATCACAAGTTCCAAAAAGGTGGTAAGTGCTTTGCAGAAGACAGAGCAAGAGCTGAGTTCTGCTTTCACGCTAGCTGGATAAATCTTACATTTGTGAGGAATGTGGAATTTGAACAACGGTATCACACCGCTATCCTTGTATACAGGTGGCCTGAGGACTTTTCTGGGAAAAAAGTGTTTTTTCAGTGGTTCTTAATGTATTTTGTCATCATCAGAACTTATAGGTTATATCCAAGGGCTTTACAATTTATGTGCAAGACATTGAAACATATTATTCATAGCTTTTCCTGCTAATATGTTTTTAAAGGTACATGTATATCTAAAAGGGAATGCACATATGCATGCATGGGTATCTATGTGTCTGTGTATGGTCCCTATCTATGTGTGTGCATAAATATATATGTATGTGTGTATACCGAGAGATTGAGCAGGATAGAGCTCTCTTCTCTGTCACAAGATGTGTTTGGCATTACAGACTATCAGAGCTTTAGTTGTAAATATAACGGGCCTTTCCCCATACATCACCACTTTATTTAAGACTAAAATGCAATCATCCACTGCTGTTAGAAAAACGGTTCTCTGGGGGAATTGCCCATTGGTTTAGATTTACTGTTTCCTAGGTACTTTTGCCATTCTTGTCACAGAACCTGTATTTTCTGCCTTGCTAAACCAGTGTTTCTCAATGGAGGACAATTCTGCCCCACTCCATGGAGAACATTTGGTGCTATCTGGAGACCTTGTTGGTGTTATGTCACCAGACAGAAGTGCAGAGATACTGCTGTCACCTAGGAGCAGTGGGCCAGGATGCTTCCGATCACCACATTGCGCAGAGGTAGTCAATATCACCAACACATTTTTACTATTCGGGGCCTATGGAGATGTCTCAGTGAGTAAAGTCCTTACCACACAAGCAGGAGGACCTGAGTTCAGATCCGTAGACTACAGATAAAGTGATGTGATGAGATGGAAAACAGACAGGAGAATTCACAGAGGCTTGAGGACCAGCTAGCCAGGCATATACAGAGGCGAAAAAGAGACTATCTCAACTAAAGTATAAGGTTAGGACTGATGCCTGAGATTGTCCTAAACACATACACACACACACACACACACACACACAGAGAGAGAGAGAGAGAGAGAGAGAGAGAGAGAGAGAGAGAGAGATGCTCGAAGAATTATTTTTAATTGAGTTAAGATCATTGATGCAGAGGATTTTCCTCAATGACTGTACTCACTCTTGACACAAACTAGAGTCCTCTGGGAGGAGGAAACATCAATTGAGGAATTACCTCCATTGTTCTGGCCTGTAGGCAGGGTTTTTTTTTTTTTGGCACTTTCTTGATCAATTATTGATGTGGGAGGATTGAGATCACTGTCGGAGGTCCCATCCTGGGGCAGGTGGTCCTGAGTTGTTTAAGAAAGCTGTCTAAGACATTTTGTATATTGATACAATTTTAGGATATATTTATCATATTGCATTATATATTTCTACCTCAGATTAAGATATGTATACATTGTTTACATTTTTATGTCATTGTCCTCCTTTACTGCACAGTTGTTTAAAGATTGTTCAATATTCTGATGTAAAATCTTCATCTTTAACTTAAAAAAAGGAAAAAAAAGCAGAAACTTACTGCCATACTGATAATGGTTTACTCTACAATATCAGAAATATCTACAATTGGCTCATTTAATTAAAGAACTATGCCTGCCTTTCCAGAAGTCAGTTGGTATATCTCATGTGGAGAAAAGGAAAGAAAAGTAGGAAAAGAAGTCAGTACATCAAGTTCTTAGAGATGTCAGTAAAATTTTCATAAATCAGGCAGCATAGAACAATAGAAATGCGTTCTCTGTAGTTCTGAGGGCCAGAAACCCACAAAATCAAGCTTTCTGCAAGGCTTCTGCTAAGGCCACGAGGGGAGAGCTCTACTCGGCCACCTTCAGTGGATGAGCGCATCAAACCATCATTTGGCTTCTAGATGTATTGCTGCAATGTTTGCTTGTTTTCATGGAGAATTCTGACTTTCTGTGTCTTCTTTTCCTGTCTCTCACAAAGCAGGAGGCATTGGTTTATGACCACCAGGACTATAGTATCTCAAGTTCCTCGATTACGTTTGCAAAGGCTACTTTCCAGGTAAAGTCATACTCGTAAGTAGCAGGTGTTTCCCTTACTGACATTCAAAGTCACTGTGTCCCAGGCAGATTGTGAACAAACACAGCCTTTTCTCAAGGTAGGAAGTATGCTTTAGCATATCTTGAATTAATAATTGTACTGTTGATCATGTCTACTCTGAAGTTTGAAAGTGGATCAGTTATTACTATAAGCTAATTGAAAATAAAAACCAACTCTCAGAAAACATTAGATTAATATAAAAGGGTTAATTAAAGTTTAAAGTGTTTGGTCGGAAGCATCACCCCAGCTCCCTAACACCCCTTTATACAAAAAGTCTGGATTGTTTGCCTGGAGGCTTCACCCCAACTCCTGAAATAAGACCCCTCCCCAGGGAGGGTCAAGAAAGTCTTCCAAACGGTAAGCCCTCCCCAGAGAAGGTCAAGATCACTCCCACAGACCACTCAAACTGTCTCCCAGAGAAGGAACACGTGGTCCCCGGGTTTCGCGTGGTCTCCCCTTTCCTCTCTTTCCCTCTCCATGCTTTCCCGGGGCCACCCGGGAGCACTTTATTAAACATGGATGTCCTTTAATTTGGTTTAATTTGGTGTGATTGGAATTATTTGCATCAGTGGAGAGGCTCGTCTTAAGAAAACCCTAACGATAAGAGCTAGTGGGACAAGCCTAAGCTAACGCCAAGCTTTCATAAGTAGTCAGAAGTCTCCGTGTCATTATTTGTGAGCTGGCAGCTGACAACAAAGCTTGCTGCATATGACACCCAACATCCAGCCACGTATATCTACATACATAAAGCCTGAGAAAGAAAAAAATTCAGAATTCTGAATCAAATGTACTTTCCTTGTGGAACTTCCTGGTGACTCCAGTCTCTCCAGCAGGCTCAGCTTACAAAGGCACAGCACATTTTTAGATGCTCTGCTGTGCAGGAGAGCCCCTGAGCAGCCTGCACTCTAGATAAAATTGCTTGCCACTCAGACTCAGCAAATTCCCAAAGCTGGGGCAGTTAATGCTGCTCTAGTACAGAGGATGCCACCATGAGGCTAGGCTCTCACAGAACCAAGGAGGACGGCACTAACCTCCAGAGCTGTGCAGCAGCTGGAAGAGCCATTTAAGACTTGTGTTTGTGTCAGTGAACACTGCAGCTACACAGAAAGTCAGACACAGACTAAGAAAACCTCTGAACCGGTAGAGTGTGCCTTAAAATGTGCTTAGATGCTAAAGAGGAAAAAGGAAATTGGTATAAATAGTCATAGAAAAAGTAAATAAATTAAAAATAATAAAGTCTTTAAAAAAAAGAGTAAAGCAATATAAAAAATAGGCCACATAAAAAAGGAAAATATAATGCAGGGAGTTTGGACCTTATACAGCGTTTTGGTAATTTTGAATATTTTGAATGCTAATAAACAGAGAATGACAGCTGCTGAAAGACATTGGATTGTGGGAGGGATTCCTGAATTAAACCTACCCACACACTTTAGGGATGTCTTGGCTTCAAAATGGAAGTCAAATAATGTATTGCATTGGGAGAAAGGATATGCTTTCATTTCCACAGGAAATGAAAAGTTATGGATTCCTTCAAAGTTAATCAAGATTGAATTTGACCAGGGAAGACCTATTGATGATCTTGGCTACAGACAGGAGAGAAAAAAGCCAGGAAAGACTACAAAACAGATAATGTACAAGCTGATCTTTCAACATGGGAACAGCTCTGAGACTGGATGAGACATGGTAAATCTTGTTGGTTACAGAGTTCTTGTGACTTATTATTACATGTCATCCATTCATATGGCATGGGTAGAAGTTTAGTTATACAGTCCAAAGAGACTTATAAAGTTGACAGATATCTTTATCTGATCAAACCTAGAATAAAACATCATCTTGTGTACATTGTCCATTTCATATTTGAGATAATGCAGATATATATGTTACCTTTAAAAGTTTGTGTGTTTTCAGAAAGAAAAAAAAAGCATCAAACACCAATGAAGACAAATATATTGGGTGACCCAGCCTCTCAGAATGCCTCTGTTGCAGTTTCCTCAAAATTCTGCATTCAGAACAACTCCAAAGCTGCTCTCTGAGCCAAGACTACAAAAAAAGTTCTACACTTTCTCATCACACAGAGACTGGATAATGGATGATATCATCAAGCTCTCCCAGGACTTGGTCATTGTGCCTATTTTCTCAGAGTTCCCTAAAGATATAATTGCCCCAGACAACAGAAAAGAGTCTACAAATATCACATTCCCTGGAGGTGGAGTGGGTCATTTGGTGGGTTCTGAATATTTGTCATTGTTGGGGAGTGGTTACAAGTTGTCATTGGTAATGGTTATAAAAGCATAAAAAATGAGACTACATTCAGGGATCTCTTTCTGAAGGGAAAGGGGGTGATATAGTATAGAATAATAGAATAAAATGGTGAATTGTTGAGTCTACTTGTCTCAAATATTTTACATTATATAGATTTTTATATATTGATACAAATTAAGGTTTACTATTTTATACTATATATATGTGTGCGTCTACTTTTGTTTAAGGTATTGTACTCAAACAGTTTATTTTAAAATATAATGTATAATTAAGAAATATGGATTAGTAGTTAGTCATCTATAATAATCAAATTTGTGGTTATGTTAGGTATGTTTTCAAAGGAAAACAGAGGTATATTTTAGATAGGTTATCTTCAAACACTTCAGAGATGTATAGAATATGGCATTAAAGGTGTTTCAATAATCTAAGACTTTTCACAACAGTGACACACGCCTTCTCCTAGCAATACCAATTTACTTCAAAAAAGATAATGGGCATCAAAGAACCACCTTATAGAGTTTGATTTTGCTATGGCAAAGCTAGCCACTGGGCAAGAAACTTCCCTTGCCTCAACTGCTCGCAGTAGGCTCTTCAAACTGAATGAGCAGGACACAAAAGAAGGCAATTGTAAAACTTTGCCAAGACAAGGTAGGATAGTCCTTCAAAATTCCTGCTTCACAGACAAGTCTGTCAGATATTCTAGGCCTGTACATTAAAGTTAGATGCCCCAATGTTGCAGAAGAAACTTGGGTGACTGTCCAGGCAGTCAGCTGTTCTGGCATTTCTATAGTTTTGGGAGTTTTCTGTTCTGTACTTCTTGTTTATTCAGGTAATATTCTATCCTTCCTGTGTCTCTGATAGAGTAGAAGATAAGATAGTTATAGTTACAGTTTTTCTTGTTACCCAATTCAGAAAATAAACTTAAAAAGTATAGGTTGAGTGACATAAATTCCTGAATTGTTCATCTAAAATATGTTCTGAGGGTTAGTAATTCATGGGAGGGTAGAAAGTGAATTAGGTACAAAACTTTGGACTCACCAACATAGGATAGATAATAGAGTGAATCAAATGAGTAAAATTTATGCCCTGGCAATGCTAAAGCATGTGTGGGCAGCCCATATACAGCAGTTCTGTTGAACATGTCCATATTGGGTTTCATGGTCTAAGCTGTAGTTTCTCTGAATTTGACAAGTGGACATTGTAAATGTAATTCTTACCTGATAATCGCTTTTATTGTATATAGTTTGACTATCTTAGAATTAAAACCTTTCCCTTTTATTTAGACAAAAGGGGAGAATGTTGTGGGATATTTGTACACTGCATGTGTTGTAATTTATTTTAAAATGCCTTGAAGAGAAGTCAAACCATGCAACAGGGCTCATATGGGAGGTTTATTGGAAGATGAGAGAGAAGGGGAAGAAAGGGGGACAGAGAAAGGGGCAGAGAGGGGAAAGAACAAATCTCTAGGGATAAGAGTGGTGGGAGAGAGAGAGAGAGAGAGAGAGAGAGAGAGAGAGAGAGAGAGAGGGAGGCAGGTGGGCAAGACCCACCTTTTTTAAGACCCGCCTTTTAAAAGGGAAAGTAGTCCATGTGCAAAGAGTATGCTCTTAGAGGCTGCAGCTGAGGATGTATCCTGCCAGGACCCCAAGGATAGGTCAGTACAGAAGCCGGAACACTAACAGTGTGAATATATAATACTATGATTGGTTTAATAAAAAGCGAACAGTCAATAGCTAGACAGGAGGTATAAGCAGGACTTCTAGGAAGAGAGAGCAGAAGTAGGAGATGAATCTAGGTGCATGGGAGATGCCAATGAGACATAGAGGAAACTGAACATACAGAATGAAAGAAAGGTTAAAAAGTCACAAGACAAAAACATAAATATAAATGGGTTAATTTAACCTATAAGTTCTAGTCAGACAAGCTTAAGCTAAGGCCAAGCTTTCATCATTAATAAGAAGGCTCCATGTGGTTATTTGTGAGCTGGCAATGACAACACAACTTGCTGCAGCCCAGTGTCTCAGGCCACTTCCTGTTGCCTGCAAGTCAAGACGTAGGACCCTCAGTAATTTCTCTATCACCATGTCTGCTTGAAAGCCACCATGTCACACAATGATGAAAATGGACTAAACCTCTGAAAATGTAAGCCAACTCAATTAAATGTTTTTCCTTTATAAAGAAAAGCATGCTGTGGTCATGGTGTCTCTTTACAGCAATAGAAACCCTTACTAAGACAGCCTTCAAGTGAAAATGCATGGAGGCAGTCATCGCTTATGACTTGTCCAAGCAATGTCAAAGTGAGTGCCATCCTCAGTGCTTGCCTTCCAGACCAATGCTCTTTCTCTCCTGTGTTATCTCAAATCTTTCCTCTACTTCAAAGTAAACCTCTTCTCACAATTTTCTTTCTGTTGTCATAAAGGGGAGGACATTGTGCACTAAACATATTTTTTTCTTTTATTTGTAAGTGGGCCATGACAAAATCCCTTTGGTTGAAGCTTAAATAGTAGACAGTTTTTCATAATAATGGAGCCTGTATGTTCTAATCAGGTCCAGATCTAAGCAAGAGTCTTCATTCTAGTTCACTGGTGTTCTCACATGTCCTTTTCTCTACATATGTAGAGAGGGGTGGAGGGAAAGAAAAGGAAAGGCTATCAGTGCTATTGTTGGATTAAGAACCCCTGTTATGACCTCACTAAACCTAAATGACTTCCTGACAGCCCTATCCCCAAACATCCCCAGTTAGAGCCAGAGATCGAACTCTCAGTGTGAATTTGGGAAGAGCACAATTCAGTGTACAGAGTGTCTCTTGCTACTTTATGTCAATAAAAAGGGTAATACATTTCAAAATATGCTTCCTATTTTATTTAATCTTTATGACGTTGAGAGTGTTGGGAAGCTGAGTTTTACATAACCTGGATGACTTTAGTCAGTCAATTGACTTCTATGAGCCCCAGTCTCTCAATTAAATGGTGCCAATCAGAAAGTTATAGAGATAAATAAGATGAAAAAAACATTTTTGAAAGAGCATGATACTCAGCACATCCTGTTTGTCCTCACTCAGAGCTGCTTCCCTGACATCCAAGAAAACCTTCGCATTGCTCGCCTTCCAATGTTGTCTTCATAAAGCTTCCACAGACAGCACAGAAACACATGGCTTCTAACAAGGTCTAACATTGTGATCTGCAAGCTCAGCCATCTGCACAGTGGTTACTTGAGCCCGGAGAAATGGAAGTCGCTTAATGTGTCATCTGTTCTCACATGCACTGGCTTGAGAGGAGGAGATTCAGCTGTTCCCACAGTAAGCTGTCTAGTTCTGAAACAGAGGCATTAAGGAATAAATGATTACTCATGCTGTCAATGGCGTGTTCACGTTGAACAAGAAAGCGTGGCGATGAAGCCTAGAGGTGGAAGTGGATGCAGATTCACGCAATGAGCTTCTCAGTGAAACCCCTCATGTTAAATAGAAAAGCCGCAGCCTTCCACATGAGATGTGATTTCAGCAAATGTGAAAAACGCCCCGAGAGACTGGGGAGATGGCTCAGTATGTAAAGTGTTTACCCTGAAAACATGAGGACCTGACTATAGATTCTCAACACCCACAAAACCAGCCAGACACAGCAGTAAGCATATGAAATCCAAGTGTTGGTGGGAGGTAGAGACTGGAAGATAGATTCCTGACACTCACTGGCCAGCCCAGGAGCCAAATCAGTGAGCTCTGGGATCAGCAAGAGATCCTGTCTCAAAGAATATAAGGTGGAGAGTGATTGGGGAAGAAATTGTGTGTCAACCTCTGGCTTCCGCACATGCTTGCAAACACACACACACACACACACACACACACACACACACACACACACACACCACACATACACATACACCGTACACACACACAATATCAAAATGATTACTGACAATGATATAAATTCCTAGATAATTCTAAATATAAACTTAAAAACATAAGCTCTTCCAGAAGTTTTAAAACTATCGTCTGTATTGCCTCGTAAGCACCAGGGCCTTTTGTAGTCATGAGAATATTAAAATTAGTATGGAGTACTATGTCAGAGATGTAATAGTAAATCCTAAAGGTGAAACATTATAGGTTTGTGGTCACCTTTCAGGTAAGTCAAAAACTGAAGTGTGCAGGCTCTGAGTTTGTCACAGTGAAACCTGTTACTTTGTATACTAACCAAAAACTTCAATAAAAAAGCATTAGTCTAGTGATTTGTCCTCCAGATCTACCAACAAGCATAGTTATCTTACAGATCATCCATCTATAAAAGGTTCATTGGGGATGCATAGGGTGGCTCTTTACAGTCTGTGTTTCTCTTTCTAAAGTGATGTCTAAACAGTCATAATTCAAACATCTTGGAAGCAAAACAATTTTACTGCATTGTTTAACAGTGTCTGACTACCCGGTAGAGAATGAATGAGAAATGTAAAGAGACAGAGGTGAAGATGGAATTGTGTATCTGCTTATAAAAACACCTCACTCTCCCCTTCTACTGCTGTGAGCACAAGTTAACTAAGAGAATAATCAGAGCAGCGTGAACTCGCCCTGGCTTCAGCATTGAAAACAAAAACTTCCTTGGAATAGGATGTGCCAGTTGAATTTCAAAAGCTAGTATTATTGGTGACCCAGGGTAAATGCCAGGGTGTACCTTTAGGAGAACTTGATCCAAAAGTCACCAACAATGAACACTCCATTTGGGTGGAATGGGGGAACAACAGCAAACACACAGGTATATTCTAGATTGATTTTAAACATAAAAGACTTGTCGAAGGATTAGAATTTACCCCCACCCCTGGCACAGTGTTTTAAAAGCCGGAGTAGTTTGTTATCGGGTTCTGTTGGTTGGTAGTTTTCTTTCTCTTTTTGTCACTTCCTCTAATTTTTGCCTCAAGATAAACTACAGGAAGCCAATTCAGAGCAGCTAGTAAATTCAGTCATTTTAAGAGGTCAGGCTTCCCCTCCTCTACCCCGGCTGCACAATTCTTACTTCCCCCTCCCTAGGAGGATGGCAGCAAGCAGAGGACAAAAGTGACCTTGGGTTTAAGTGGAGGCTTTAGCCTTCCTGGGGGGCTCTTATTCAAATAAAGCTTCCTATGTTACTACTCCTGTGAATGGTGGGACTGTGTGAGGAGCCCAAACACCAGGAACGCAAATCTGTCTGTCCCTCCCCGGGCTCCTGGGACACCATCTTGCCTCTGGAAGCCATTAGTCATCATCTTCCAGTTTGCAGTTATCACAATAAATTTATTATTTTATTTGACAAATAAGTCTGCAATTGACCTTTCAAGATTAGAGAATTTAGAAACATGTGGGGTTAGAAAAGATGCTAACCCTTGTGACAGAAAAGATGACGGAGCCTCACCACATAGGACAGAGACAAATGAGGCGTGTGGAAGTGGCAGCACACACATCTGTGAGTGCTCACACGCTCACACAATTATCCGGGGAGCCCAGAGGAGAAAGCGTGTGGTTTCTACCTGGAGTATGAAGGGGCCAGAGACAAAGGGGCAGTGTATGTAGTCAGTGGACGGCCCACGATTTTAGGAAACAGTGAAATTGCAGATATAATATTTTCCTGCTAATAAAGCAATAAGTGTTTCTTTTTTTAAAATTGTATTAGAAAAAAATTGCCCTGCCCTGGAAATAGCTCACTACTAGCACCTGGCTCCATGACTTTCTGCGTACTCAGATAAATTTTCCCCAATAAATCTTTCTCGAAAAAGACCAAAATCTGTTACCATCAACTCCACTATAGAAATTTAGGGTGGAAAAGGTCAGAAAGCCCAATTTGAACTGACTTAAATAAAAAAGGAGACTGGTCCAGAGGCTTAGTGATATCCCCGTGTAGTGTCTGGAATATTTGCCATCCTGCTTTTCCCACCACCTGGCTCACGAGCTGAAACCCACTTCAGAGGGATTTGGAGGCTAGGGCTTTAGATGGTTATTGGGTTGTGTGGTTGGGGACTCTCAAGAATGACATTAGTACCGCTATCAAGGGTCCCCGGGGAGCTCACTGGTCCTTTCTAACAAGTCAAAGAATGTGAAAACATGACTATCAAGGAAGCAAGGCCACCCCAGAGCAACTGATCCTGGACTTCACAATATCCAGATATGTGAAAAGCAATCTTCTGTTGCTCACATGGCATCTGTCATGGCCATCCCAACCATCTAAGGTGCTGCCCCACGTACCCTTTCTACATAATGGCTCCCCTGGCAGACAGGTAGACAGACGCAGGGGCATGATCAGCAGCAATCACAAGAACTATGTCCTCTCAGATTTCAATCCCCAAGGAAAGAAACTTCATCAACTGCATTTGCACCAGAGAAGGGACTGGTTCCAGGTCGCTTGTGTAGTCATCTTCAAACATGCTAACTTGACCAGGAAGACAAAGGCATCTGGAGTGCCAGACACCTGGGAAATGGAAAACATCTCTTTCATCTCTAAAGGGGTGTGGTGACATGAATAAGATGTCCCCATAAATCTCAGGCATTTTAATACTTCATTTCCAGTTGGCAGCTGTTTGGAGAGAACTAGGTAGGGGGCATGGCTTGCTGGAAGAAGAATGTCCCTGAGTGGGCTGTGAGGCCATTCCCAGTGACTGGCATATGAGCCCTCAAGGAGAGCTAACTAGAATCACTAACACTAAACCCATGCTGGCTGGAGCCTCGACTACAGAAATGCAAACACAATTCTATCCCATTGCAAACCATGCGTGCATCCTGTTCTTTCCAGTAAAGAAACCAGAGGACCTATCGTAGACTAATGATCTATGAGATGAGTAAGTTCCTTGGTAGATCTGGAGGACAAACCACCAGTTTCATATTTTCTATTAAAGTTTTTAGTGAGTATACAAAATAATGGGTTTCATTAAGACAGTCCCTGTTCTTAGCTTTCATTCCTTTCTTCCTTTCATTGTGGTCTCGACCAAGATTCATCAAGCCTTGGTTGACCTACAAAATAGGCACATGGACAAAAGTAAAGAAGGAGTAAGTGTATCTCTTGGCTACCAGATATTGCTTATTATTTTACTTATATAGCATGGTATTTGAACTGTTCTAATAAGATAAACTTCCTCAATGCCTTCTTAAAAAGAAAGGAAATAGTCCATTTGTCCTTTCTATCCCATAAATACTCTCACTCGAGGCCATGAACGAAGGTGAGAGCCCTAAAGAAGAGCCCTCAGCAGATGTTTTGAGGCTCGGTGACACCATTGCCTTGGTAGTGGAGTAATCGGATTGTTCCCTGAGCCTGATGCTGGTTCTTTCAAACTAGTCAAGGGCTCCCCATTTCCACCATTCAGTTCAGCACCTACTGCAGGCTGTGAAGTCTACATTGTTCCCCAGATTCTGACCCCAGAATGTCCACAGCAAAGATAGTCAACTTCAACATCCACAAATACTTTCTATTAGTTTTTGGAAACCCAGTGTTTTCTGTAGCCATGCTAGAATCACATGTGACTAGTCTCAGAAGAGATGGCTTAGACTTTCCCTGTGACCCTAGCACTTCAGTGTTTAAACAACATTTTAATGAAGATATGATTTAGAGAAACTGGAAAACTGGGTCTTTTCCCAAGACCACAAAGGACAGAGGAGACCGGGACTGCGCCAAAATAATGGGGTGAGCCTAACCCAAAGAAAAATCTCTAACTTATTTGCAAAAGGAGGTTCTCAAGATTTTGTCAGTGACGAGAACCACCCCGTAGCCCCAGATTGAGGCATTGGAGGGCACTCCATGAGGCATGCTTTAAAAGTCAAGCAGTTTAAACAATGATGACATGGGATCAACTCTCCCTTTGCCAGGTGAAAGGGTCTGAAGGCTGGACCAGTTACTCCTGGGTCTAACTTCTGTGATAAGTGATGCCCATTACCATGGATACCGCACTTTGTGTTAATGGAAGCGAGAGCCGGTGCTTCACACAGCGTCTCAGTTCTAATGTTAGTTTAATCAGTTCCTGCGCGCCGCCCCCCTTTCAGGTCACTGGAAGCATCTCAGGGGAGACAATAAGGCTAAGAAAATCAGAAGCCTTCCTAGCCCTCTTCTCTGCAGGCATTTTGACCCAGTGCCAGATGCTAGGAGCACAAACTTTTGGCGGGGCAAATCACTTTGATATGCTTTTCCCAGGGCTCAGAAAGGGAAGGCTAAAACAAAGAACTTGTGACTTCAGGGGGAGCAAAGGCATCCAGAAATTCAAGAGGTAGGTTTTTTTTGTTGTTGTTGTTTTTTTTTTTTTTTTACTTTTTCTACCAAGAGGAAGGCCTCCATCGTGGGATGAGATCACCACTTGTTCTGGGCCTTCCGAGAGAGCATGTTTGAGGCCCATGAGCATTTGACCGGTTGGCTCTCAAGCCTTTGCAGTTACCCTGCAGGTAAAGCAGAGGACCGCTCCTGTTAGCAAAGGTTAACACTTCAGGCTTTTGTTTACTTCGGCGTCTTCAGCCCAGTTTGGAAAAGCATTGCTTGGTTCAAACCAGTTCTTCAAAAGCATTTGGACTTTCTGTGAAGACATTTCTCAATGAATGAAGTCAGACAGAAAAAAAAAATAATTGACGGTTTTCTTTGGATTTTATTGGAACAAATGAGAAGCATCTTAAAAAAACCCTTTTGCTCTCTAGATCCTAGCTACCATGGCAATGACATTATTCTTTCAAAGATTACAGTTTTCAGGATCCAGATTCCAATGCTGGGGAACAAATGGCATGGGATGAATATGAGTTTGAATATTAGTCGTGTCCCAAGTATCTCTTGTCACCTCTCTGAAGCAATGTGACATTTCCGACCTTGTCACCCCACTGGAGTAAGACAGACTTTAAACAGTGACAACTTTTGGACGGCGTATGTCTCTGGATATTCGCCAAGAATTTGAGAAGTAAGAAATAAAACTCTTCTTCCGTTTTTGATGGACTAGGACTGATGCCAAGACAATTACAGCAGAAGTCCCAGGCCACCCTGCTGGTGCACCGGTGACATCATAATTGGAGCTGAGTTCGGAAACTTCACAGGATCTCAGTGATCACGCTCACTAAGTCCTCAGTCAACCTAAATGCTTTCTTCCCACTCTCGGCCAATTAGTGAAGCAACAGCATTGCCTAGCCCCGTGGGAAGGTGCAGCAACTCTTCTCATAGACAGAGGGTGGAAGGAAAGGAAAAGGCTGCCCCTGATCTGCTGACCCTGATTCTCTCTTCCCATGTTGCAGGTGAACAAGATCAAATAGAAGTGCCAGCTGGCTCGGACTGAGCTTGCCTGGTGGCACCCCCTGAAGTGATACATCATAACTCAGGCCTGGCACACCCCTGCACATTCAATACTAATGTTCATTTTCTTAATTGACCTATAGTCATCAGCTTCCACGGACTGGACTGAATCAAACACCCCACGAGACCCATTTGAAATGCAACGTATTAGAATTTGTTAATCGTTTACTAAATTTTCTTGTAGTGTTATGACTCCCAAGACTCCTGGGCATGGTGATCATTCATTCCTCTGGAAGGAAGTGTACGTGGGAGTTATGTCTTCAGAGAGGAGCAGTGAGGGCAATGTCACATGATGCTGAGATGAAGCACACTCAAAATGCCATAAGTGTTTTTCTAGAATTGATTCTCAAAGAGAAAAAAGGAAAATCAAAAGTCCATAGGAAAATCTTCTCAAATTAAGTTTGGCAGTGGTGGCACACATCTTTAATGGTAGCACTCAGGAAGCAGAGGCAGGCATATCTGAGTTAGAGATCAGCCTGGTCTACAGAGAGAGATCCAGGACAACCAGGGACAACCTGAGCTTCTGGGTCAGTGACAAACGGTCTCAGAAAACCAAACCAACCAAGCAAAGAAACAAAACAAACAAAAGCCCTTCTCAAATTAAGCTGATAGCCTTTTTCTACTTTTCTTTTCCACTCTGTGGTGTTGTGGTATGTGTGAGTGGTGTGTGTGTGTGTGTGTGTGTGTGTGTGTGTGTGTGTGTGAGTGTGTGTGTGTGTGAGTGAGTGTGGTGTGTGTGCATGTGGTGTGTGTGCATGTGTGTATGTGGTGTGTGTGTGTCGTGTGTGTGTATGTGTGTATGTGGTATGTGTGTGGTGTGTGTGCATGTGTCTGTGTGGTGTGTGTGGTGTGTGGTATGTGTGTGTGGTGTGTGGTGTATGTGTGGTGTGTGTAGGGTGTGTGTGTGGTGTGTATGGTGTGTGTGTTTGTGTGGTGTGTGTGGTGTGTGGTATGTGTGTGGTGTATGCTGTATGTGTGGTGTGTGTAGGGTGTGTATGTGGTGTGTGGTAGGGGTGTGGGGTATGTGTGTGTGCATGTGTGTGCGTATAGTGTGTGTGTGTCGGGTGTGTGTGTGTTTGAGAGAGAGAGAGAAGTACAAAGGAAGGTATCAGATGTCCTTCTCCATCACTTTCTACGCTATATGTTGAGACAGGGTCTCTCCCTGACCCAGAAGCTCAAGTGTTCTGAAGGAATTGCTGCCAGAGAGCTCATGCCAAGCTCCACCCACCAGTGCTGGACTGGCTGACACGCATGACGGTGCCTAGCTTTTCAGTAGGTGCTGGGATCTGAACTCAAGTCCTCTTGTTCTTCCACTAGATCCCTGGTTCTCAACCTTCCTAACCCTGTGGCCCTTTTATACAATTCTTCATGTTATGGTGTGCCCCAAACATAAAATTATTTTGTTGCTACTTCCTAATGGGAATTTCGTTACTATTTTGCATTGCAATGTAAGTATCTAATACTCAGCATATCTGAGACAAGACCCCAAGGGGGTCATGAGCTATAGGTTGAGAACTGCTATACCACACAATCTTCTCCATTTTTCCCTGGAATTCAGGTAAAGAAACACCACCCTTCAATGATAGTAAAAAAACCTCCTTATGCATAGGAAACATCCATTGAATAGAGTCCACCATGCCTTTCCCACAAAACAAAATGCTATAAAACAATCTGGTAGTCCTGACAGCCCCACGGTACTACAGGAGGCTTCCTACAGACAGTTCCTCCAGGAAACGGGACTAGGTGCTTCCCAGGAAGTGTCCAAATTACATTCCACACAGAAGACTGGACTCTGCTAATGGTCAGATGAGTAGCCTGTCCGTAGTGTGTGCTGTCCATGTTCACCTTCATTAATTTTTATTTATATATAATTTATCATATATAAATATAATTTACATATTAATATATAAAGAAGTGGGATTACTGTGATATAGGTATACACACACACACATATATATACTTATATATGTGCGTTCTTTATCATTATTCATCTTCCAGATTTCTCCCATCCTCCCTTTCCTCTCTTGTATTCACTTTTAGAAAGCTGCATTTTCCAGCCCAGCTCCAATATTCGTGATCATGACTTCCACTACACTGACTCACCATATTCTTTTGCTACCAGGCAGGGGGAGAAGTGGTGTGTGCCTTAGCCACTGGTGGTTCTTGTGTCTATCAGCCTTCATTTCCAAGGAAAAGATTTAGTTCAATAAGAGAAAGAAGAGGATTCCAGAACATCTCCTCCAACCAGAAAGGTCCACGAGGTATCCCAGGCCAGAATCTACTCAAAGACTGGCATAGGGGGCTGAGACCAGGAGCCAGCAACACAGCTAGAACAGTAGGTGGGGTTTTCGGAGGGATAAACCTTCAAAGTCACGTGCATAATCTGTATACCTCAGCGTCCGCATCAGCTTTCCTAATATCTAAAAGATAGCACAGAACACTGTCAAAAAATAATTCTTCTTTTTCTTCTTGAAATAAATTTAATCGTGGGGATTTTAGTTCCGTGCTAAGGAAAACAATTCTTAATACTCACCGAGCACTTGCGGCTGCACTACACGTCTTATATGGAGATTTAACGGGGAGTCTCACCGTCATGTCGTGAGTTAGTGGCTCTGATTAACCCTGGCAGACCTTCGGTGAGGAACCTGGACAAGGTGCTTCACTTCTGTATGCCTCAAGCTTAAAGTTTGGAAGCGGGGGAGCTATTGCTTAAGCCCAGGAAATCGGGCCCCACAGCGGGCCTGCTTAACTGCTCAGCACTCTGCCTCCTCAAAATTTTACACTATAAATACTTGTGTAATTTGGCCTGGCCCATTATATCCATTAATATTGCCTCCATAAACTCGATTTCTGTGCCAATGTTCCTCGTTCCCTTTTCTTTCGAGAGAGAGAAGGAAAATGTAAAATTAGAACAGCCCCTGCTCTGTTTGCCAGTGAATGACTTTATTATCATGTCAGCCAAGATTGAAATCCCCGTCTCAGAAAGAGTCCCCACCACCCACATTACCTTCATTGTTAATATTTATAACATGTGGCGAGAGGGTTTGGAACTCGGCTTCATTGTTCCAACAAAAATCCAAATTCTTCCAAATTATTTAAGAGGTCCTGCTCATGAGATCTAGTCCTCGGTTGTAGGCCTCTTGCCAGTGTGTCCGACACAAGCTCAGAATCTGAATGTTATCAGAGCATCTTTTGGCTGGCAAGGAAGAGTTCCAAGTGTCAATGGACCCCACAGTGCATCTCCAAAGCAAAGTTCCCTCACATCTGTATGTAAGAATTTAACCAAAGGGTTACTGTAAAGAGAAATGGCTGACTAAGCAAAGGCCTGTTCCTATTCCTCTAGGAAAGTTATCAATTTCAGCATAATTCAGAGCAGTCTAAACCAGGTGCCTTCAGAAGTAGTGATAATTCTTGACGCTAGTATTTAACTTTATTAACCTGAAACCTACGTTTTTGGTTTCCGTTAAAATGGTAAGAATGAATATTTTCCAGCATTTTCTATCTTCCAAAGTTGTTTCCACGGGGATAAAAACCAAGCCAGGGTCCAAGAAGATTAATTAATGATCAATCACTGTGATACCACAAGAAATAGTAATCAATTTGTAGGATGCTTTTCTTCTCTTATTTCCCTAAGGATCCCTAAGGATAGCATCAAAGAGGGTTCTGTTTCAGGCGTAAAGAGCCCTTCATCTTCTCACTAATCCTTCAGTGTCGAGATGTGCAGGAAATATGGGTGAACCGCCTCTGTCCCATCCTCCGAAACCATACACAACAGAAGGAAGTGTCCTGCCAATACCCTCAGTAGGTAATGCCATTTTAATAACCTTCTGGGTAATATTCACTTATACCCATGTTTTCTTCCGTTGCCCCATCTCACTGAATATGTGTATATGTGCACACACATATATGTGTATATACCCTCACATTTTCAACCAATTACCCTGTACATCAAATGTTTCCCTCTTTTGTCTTGGAGGAAGACACACTGTCCTTTGAGAAAAGTAGACAAAAAGAAAGTAGACATGAGATGCTACTCTACTAACTAATCCCAAGCACTAAAATAATAAAACTATACCAAGTTTACTGTATATTATAGTTTGAAGTATGTATTATTTCATATTTATAATCTTAGGAAACATTTCCTATTTGTCTGTCTTTAACTTCTACTCTAGCCTAAGAAACATGTCAAAACCTCATGCTAAGGAATATCTGAAGGGACTGCACATCCAACCAGACCCCATTATATGACAAGTTACTTATTGTACACAAGTGATTTAACATGGACAAATATCACACAGTGTTTTTAGTTTCTGTCTTTTGGATCCCTATACCAAAAAGCCAAAGGAGAATCCAAATAGTGTGGCTGTAGTCTGTAGTCCAGTTGAGTATAAATATATAGGCCTACACGTCATTTATTACAGTAACAGCCCGCTCTCTACACTCTCCGTGGGGCCTAAAAGGTGGAACATCCACCTCAGTGGGATCAGTGGCCTCCCTGCCAGTAGAGACATTGCCAGATACAGGTTGAGGTTCCCACAGGCTCAGCACAGGTACGATACTCAGCAACAGCAGACATATGGTTACCCTTGGTGTCAAGATAGCAAACAAACATCGGTTCAGAATGGAGATATCAGTAGGAGAACAGTCAATACCACGTGACAGCCAAAGGGACCAGTTTCCACATCATTCACTCCAAACAACGTTTAGGAATTATGTATGAACATTATGAAGGCATGGGGGTTGTCATAAGTAGGTGAGGATGTGCCCCCAGTATTAGACTGAAATTGTAATAGTGATTTAGTTTCATAACTTCACACTAGTATGGGCCTGAAAATACAGTGTCCTCTGCTTTAGTTACCTGTTGCTACATAACCAGCCTCCCTAAACTAAATGGTTTAAAATACTTTGTTGCCTATTTTATGATTCTCTGCGGCTGGGCTCAGATGGTATTTCTGCCTCATGTTTGCTTCCCACCCCAGTGCTGGGATCAAATCTAGGGCCTCTTTGTGGTAGGCAAATGTTTTTTTATTGAGCTGTGTGTCCCGCTCAGCAGACTTCTGCTCCACTGTGGATGAGGCCCAAGTCAGCCGGATGCTCAAGACAACCCACTTCATGTCTGCTCCGCTTTGGATGAGACTGCAGTCAGCCGGATGCTCAAGACAACCCACCTCATGTCTAAGCACTTAGCTCTGTTGATTGAACAAATAACATCCAACACAACCTCCTGGAGTCCAATTCAAGAGTAACCCCAAAATGGATACAATACTACTTCCTCAAATTCTTTTAATTAAAGTAGTCACAAGTACAGTCGGAGGTCATGACAAAGTAACACATAAAGAAGAAGGATGAAGAAACTGTGTTTGTGGTCATCTTTAACCTGCAGGACCTTCAGACAGTCTTCAGGAAAAAGACCACGCCCAAAAAGGATGAGATGTGTATAACTAACTGGGGCAGGGTGAGAGGGGACAGGGAGCGGTGAATGGGACAGGGTAAAATGGGTCTGCAGAAAACTTGCCAGTCTGCCCCACCTGGCTGTGGTTGTGCCTCGGACTGCTTTGGCCTAAAACTACACTTTTCAGACTCACTTTATGGCTCTGTGCAGTGTATGTGCATGCATGTCTGAGTGCACATGAGCAAGTATTTATGTTTATGCATGTGTGTATGTGCGCGTGAATGTGTGTATATATGCACATGTGTATGCATGTGCGTGTTTGTGTCTGTACATGTGTGTGCATGCACACGTACATATGCATGAATGTATATTTGCATGTGCGTACAGCAGCATATGTGTATCTGTGTGTGTGGTAGAACACATGTGGAGGGCAGTTCTCTCCTTCTACCGTCTGGATCCCGGGAATCGAACTCAGGTCATCAGGGTAGGCTGAAGGACTTTTGCTCTCAGCCATCTCCCAAACCCCTTCTCGGTGTCTTTACACTAGAATGCTGGATGGAAAACACCGACTTCTGCAGAGCAAACCACTATGCTCTGTGTCTGCTCCATTTTGCGCTTGGTATTTTATGTTCCCAACGCTCCGGCTGCCATTGGCTTCTCCTTGGGGGGGTTTTCAACAATCTGCATTCCCATAGTGTAATGATTCTTCTTCCGTCCTGCCAGCCAGCTCCAAAATAATGACATGGAGACTTCTTATTACGTATGAAAGCTTGGCCTTAGCTTAGGTTTGCGTTTAACTAGCCGTGTAACTTAAATTAATCCATTTCTATTCATCTGCGTTCTGTCGCGTGGCGCCCATCTTGCTTCTCCCATGTCTCCTGGCATCTCTTGTGAGCTTAGATTCATCTCTTAATTCTCTCTCCGCCTGGAAGCCCTGACTCTACTGCCTGCCTAGCTAGGGACTATTCAGCTCTTTATTAAACCAATCACAGCAGTGTATCTTCACACAGTGTACAATTTCCCACAACACCACAGTGTGCTCCAGAGTCTATGAAACTACAAAGTAGTGCCTTTGAGTGGTGTGTGCATGTGGGCATGTGTGAATATGCACACCAACCCACAGAGCAAACACTCCAAGCTATGCATGTCTGTACCATTTTGATGGGAACCACCCTAAAAAAATGTGATTGTTTAAAAGTTTACTTAGTGCTTTTAAATTTTTTCAAGACCTCTCATGTAGAAAACTGATACATGTAGGAACTAATTTTCCTCATAACAGAGTGACTGGCCCAGCTGCCCAGGTTACCTGTCGATAATCATGAGACTAAGGGTAAATATTATCCATTCTAAATGCTTTGGCATTGCCATAACCTCCCTTATACAGTGTGGGGATGATTATGATGGAAAACCAAGGCACAAACACAGCTGTTGTGTAGTCCAGCCTGGGCTAGGGCTGCTGACTTCTCTGCAGAGTCTGGGCTGTTTAGAACAGTTGTGCTGGACCAAATTGCTGTCCTGTAGGGACCGTATGCCAGCACGAACTGTCCGCTAACAGCATCCCTATGCTCAACAGGCAGAATCCTGTCTCATAATGCTGCTGAATCCAGGCACTCGGGGAGTACATAAAAGCCAGTAGGCAGGCAGCAGGCCAGCACTGTGTCTGCCAGCAGAAAAGGGGAGCTCAAGAGAAGCAAATCCCATCTGATAGAATGTCTGGCCTGCTGGGATGACAGCCAGCTTGAGTGTGGATTCTGAGCTGTCAACAGAAGCCCACATCCTAGGGGCTAATGTGGCCACCACCTTTCAGTGCCTCAGTTTCCCCCAGAACAAACTAATAGCTGAGTCCTAGGCTACTCCTAGGAATGCTTTAAGGATGAGTGAGAAAACTCCCCTGAAGCATACTGAGGAGAATGCCTGAGAGCTATATAAAGATACGGTGTACCAGAAATGCCTTCCGGAGATAGCTGGCGGGCTACAAAGCCTTGCTCCCATTCACCAGAAGAATAAGACACAAAGGCAGCCTGGTTATAAGGTAGATACACACTGAGTCTAAACATCGGACTACCTTGAATGCTGACTCTTGAAGACAAAGCAGTGTAGAACATCATTATCAACAACGACCACGCAGTAATAAGCTCCTGCTTCTCAGAAGCTGGTCTGGCTACACAGGCTGTTTCCCGTAACTGTCAGACAGCAGGCAGTACCGTTTCTTCCTCGGCCGACAGCCATTCCTACAAAGCCATGTGTTTTTTTCAGAGTAGCCCATGGTGACACAGCAACCCAGACATATGGTGTCATTATTCAGCCGACACAAATTTGACACTTAAGGGAATTTATTATATTTTGCTTTGCTCCTGGTGCCTGAGAGACTCTGCCACCGTCTCTTCATAGAGCTTGTCACAGATGCTGATGTATTTTCCTCCTCCACAGCCAGGTTTTACTGCGGAAACTGATACAACTTCGCGATAGAATTTCTAGATGAATTATTCACGCATTGCACGCTCTCTGCACACCGGGGCCTGAAGAAATCTACACGACCCCGCCAACAGTCTTTCTCCTGCTCTTTCACCAAGCATTCTCTCCTGCTTTTAACCGTTTCTTTTATTGCCTTTGTAATCATAATGTTTTGTATAAAGTATTTCATAGTTGATAGCTTCGTTAAAATACGTCCACAATATTTCATATCAATATACGGTAAAACTACTGAGGCGGTGAGGTGAAACTGATCTATTCCAACAGGAATAAACCATATGGGCTCAATTCTCGTCAGCTCAATTTTTGCTCACTTAAAAAAAAATGCAAAAACCTGAAGTCACTTCTACTTGCAATGATTTATAGAGCAATTCCTGAGATATCTCAATGTTTGTTGTTTTAGACAGAAAGGGTCTCTCTTAATGCTAATACCATGTGTGGAGATGGGTTTTTAATTGAAAAGAATTTTCAACATGATGGAAAAAGAGTTGGATGAACTCATCACTAGCTTCGGAGGAAAGATTAATGTAACAAAAACACTTCAAGCTGCTTTAATACCTGGAGAAGCTGGAAGGAAACCTCGCATGACATTATGGGCTGTGGTACACGGGAGTGAATAGCCTTAACGGGACACAGGAAGCCCACTGAAGAGTTAAGAACCATAATTACAGTTTTTAAAGCACACTGCCCTGCTGACCTTGAAGATTTAAGACTTTGCCTTGGGGTCATTTCATGACCTAGTTTTTGTTTTGTTTTCTTTCATCATTTTTTTTTTAAAACTACCAACTGAAATAATTTTTTTACATCATTCAGTTAAATCCAAGTGTCTGGAAAGTTCAGTTCCCCCTCACCCCCGCCTCTGCCTTCTTTGTAATTTAATGAAATGCTCCAGGACACGTTTTTAAGTCAGAAAGCTCCTTCAGAACTCACTCTCCACTCACAGCCCGACTCATTCCTCCAACAGATGGTCAAAGAGTTGCACAGGCGCACAAAGGAGGATGAAACTCTACCTAATGACTGTTATTATTCGAGCGCATACAGACTAAGTGCAGTGAGCATCATTTATGAGGCTTTGAGGTCCATCCATGCATAATTTCCACATTGATTGTCTCTGGTCCCAGCCTGCTCCCAGTCTCGAAGACCTTCCATCTGAGAGCCATGTTTGACTACAAGCGCGTGCATGTCCAGCTCCTAATTGTGCTTTTTTCCCCTTCTTTGAAATACATCAATCTCTCCTTGAAGTCTTCTATTTCTCTGTCTTAGTTCAAGCACCACCATGTTTATCTAAATATTCGTGAAATCTGGTCTGTCTCATCTTCCAGCCTCAGAAATGTCCATGCAGTTCTACTCTTGGTCTCCATCTGCTCAGAGTCTCTAGTAGTTTTTATTAATTTATAGATGACATTTTATTTACAATTGGATGAGATAGATAAGTAATAGATAAATGATAGATTGATGGATGGATGAGTGGGAAGGCTAGGCTTATACTGACATTTAAAATATCAGTTTATTGAATCTCCATAATGGTCCTGCGGGATAGTAGCTCTTACTTCCCCTTTAAAGGTAAGGCGCAGAGAAGTTAAAATACTTGCTCAAGGCAATCTAGACAGAGAATGATGGAGCCATGATTTTTATCTCAACCAGTATAATAGGTGGCCCCATCTTAGAGTAAGTAGCACCTGCATGGCATTCTCTAGCCTTAAATATTTCTATTTTATTCCTAATTTGACCAAACTCTTCAGTAAGATGCTGTTTACCCCTAAGCTAATTTTGTTTTTCACATTTAAGCATAAGAATTCCTCTTTATGCTAACTGCTCTCCTATGACCGTATGTGTCCAGCTCTTGGAGTTGTTCTGTTTTCCTGCCCAACCTGCTTTTCCCTTTCTCTATCTCTGCCCTGCGTCTATCAAAGTACATACACCACAGCATTTCACAATGTAGCACATCCATCTCTTGCAGACTGTGGTAGAGCTCAAGGGAAGAGTTTCTCCAACTCGTGTCTGTTTCCCTCCTTCTTTGCTCTCTTAATATATGCGGGAACACAAGCCAAGTGTCGACACTTCCTTCCCCAAACTTCCTCAAACTCCTCTCCTTTTCCTGAAGCTGGTTCTCACAGGTAGAACTTTGAGGCTGGGTCAACAGTGCTCCCATGATGACGTAGAGGTGGCTTGACTCTCAATGGCTATCACACCCCATCTCACAAAACTGCCTCTCCCCACACCATCAGATTACAAAAGAAGATGCTTCAAAACCTGTCCCTGTGTTATAGTGTGGTAGGGAACCTGTGCCGGTTGGCTTTTGTCTCTTCACCTTACACTAGAGTCATCTGGCGAGAGGGAACATCAGTAGAAGAATTGTCTCCTTAAGACTGGGCTGGAGGCCTGTCTGTAATGTATTTTCTTGATTAATAGTCATGGAGAGGGCCCAGGCCAATGTGGGTAATGCCACCCCTCATCAGGTTGTCCTGTGTTGTATGAGAAATCGAGCTGAGCAAGTCATGGGAACAAGCCAGTAAGTAGTGTTCGTCCGTGAGTTAGGTCCTTTCCTGCCTTAGCTTCCCTCGATGGTGGGCGGTCACCTCCAAGTCAAATCAATCCATTCCTCCTCATTGCATTTGGTCAGAATGTGTATCACAGCAGCACAAAGGCAACTGCCTGTAACATCCATGACACGACACTAGATGCTTTCCTTCACTTGTTCTCTTATCCCTTCACAATAAATCTCCCAGTGCTATCTAAGCATCAAGAACTTCTAGCCCACGCCATCTTCCTGTCTCAGCCTCCTAAGTGATGCTAGCTATGGGCTCAGGGAAGCAATGGGAATTTTTAATACATTAATGTACAGTTCCATTATGCTTCTTACTTACTGGTTGAATCTGCTAGCTTTATTTTCAAACAATAATGTAATTCAACGAACATAGACCTTGCTTCTCCTTTCCTTGCATTTTTCATCAAACCAAGAACAATGCAACACTATCCAATCAATCCCCCACTAAAGGCTTGCTGTGTGAACGGGTGAGTTATTAAAATTACCTCAGGAAATGAAGATCTGTGGCCTGTATTGCCAAGTGTTAAAAATGGCACCACTCAAAAATATATAGTCAACCACACATTAAAAAGCACTAAGAATAACTCAATATTTCTTGTATGGAATGGTTGCATTTTCTTCTGAGAATCCATATGTTAAAGTCTCTCTCTGCATTTCCCAAGTGAGCACTTAAACCCAGGGCTCACAGTGTACCTGGCTTCAAACCAAACACATTAGTTATTTTGGAACTGCAGAATTAATAGTCATTCTCCCACTTGCAGATCTACCTCAAATAAAATTATATTTCATTTGGATTAAGGGTTATAACTTATAAACTCGGCTTCAGAGAACTGCACCGCCATAGCTCTGGAACACACATGCCACCGCTGCGTTCCCAGAGTCCCAGCGAGGCCAAGGACCTGCTCATTACACACAAAGAGGAAACCCTCATCTTACTGCACAGAATGCGAATATTGAAATTGACCTTTTCCCTACACAAAAGCCAGAATGACATGGTGACAATATGACTCTGAGGCCCAAGGCCAAAGCCATAAACAGATTCTAGAAAACATTTTGGTAATTCAGAAGTGAAAGTGGAATTTCAGAACAGAGGCGCAATAAACAACTATCAAATGTCCCCAAACAGTCAAAATGAATAATGGACTGTTATATATAACATATACATGGTGTGTGTCTGTGTCTATGTTTGACTCTAGGTGCATGTGTACATGTGTGCATGTGTGTAGAGGCTAAAGGTTGCTCTCCTGTGTTTTACTTTAAATCTTTCCAGCAGATCTTTTTGAGACATAGATCCTATCGCCGAACCTGGAGCTGACTGATCACTAGGCTGACTAGGCAGTGAGCTAGCGAATGATCCAGCCCTGCCTTCCAAGAGAGATTCACTCATACTTGATCTACTAGTTGACTTTTAGGTCCTTTACGTAACTGACTGAGTCCTCTCCTAGCCTATTAGCTTAAAAATAAAAGAAACCACACTTCTAGTACCTATAGACTATAGTATGGAATACTGTTCAGCTGTAAAGAAAAATGAAATCTTGGAATTTTCAGGTAAGTAGATGGAACTAGAAAAGACCATACTGAGTAAAATAACCCGAATCCAGAAAGATGATGTCTCATGTTCTTTTCATCTTTGGATTTTTCTGATATACGTGCAGTCCCTGGCCTGCATTGAGAGTCTTCTTCTCACAGAGACCGTTACAGAAAACCACAGGTAATAAGATGCAGAGCTGTGGACCCAGTCACAGCTGATGCATTTACAGCACAACTCCCCCACCTATGACTCGGGGTCACTTTAAAAGAGAGAATGGAAAGATTTTAAGAGCCAGAGGACCAGGGAGTTTGCTGTGAGTGTCAGAGAAGCTACCCACACGATGTCTTTCTTTAATGTGGCTGCCTATACATAACCTGATCACAGACAACACAATAGACCTGCTAACAAGGAGGCAGCTAACGGGGCCCTAGCCCTAGACAGGGAACTAACTACAGGTCACTAAGCAAAGCTGAGAAAAGAACAAACAGTCTAACCCAACTCCCCAAAAGAGAGGCCATGGATTTAAAGGAGAGGGAAGTGGGGTTATATCGGAGGACCTAAAGAGAGGAAATTATAATGAAAACATTAAAAGCATTGTTATCTGAATTTTAAAAAGAAACCACATTTCAAGGGTTAAGGGAACTTCAGCCCAAGTAGTTCCATTGTTTAAGCTTGGTAGAGCAAGAGAAGTCAGACAGCACCAAGTCCCTCACATAGCAGCTGTAGATCAGAATCAAATAAGTTAGGACCTGCTTCTCCATCAGGAAGAGCATGACTGTCTTGTCTCTTTCCATTGTTCCCACCACAGCACATTGGAGAACCTTTGGATCCTTTCCAGAGTGGTCGAGCCATGAAGATATATGTATATTATCGCCATAAATATCTATACATACGCATACAGAAATATATGTTGTGCAAACCCCGCAGCCAGGTTAAAGGCCTGTATTTGATATCTATGGTTCCTACTTCAGAAGTTGTCTCTTATTTTATTGGAATTCAAGCTGGTGGCTTTTAAATGACTCTACACTAGGGCAAAATTTGTTTGACAAATTAAATACATTTTTTTCCACAGTCAAATGAGTAGATTTTCACATAGGAATGATTGTCATTAAAAACAAACAAGCAAAACGCTGTGGGAACAAACTAGTTGCATTCTGATTATGGGCAGTTATAGGACCTAGAAAAGGCCCTTGCCCTCCAAGTGGCCCCCAGGCCCATAGGGAACACAAATAAACAAACCAGTGTTAAATGAGAGATTAGTGTTTTCAATTACTCTCTAAAGTAATAAGGCTAGAAATGCTTATGAGAAAGACCGTCCTTGAACCTGGACAGTGCAGGGAGGCAAGATAACTTCACTTATTGAATTTGGTTATTACGAAGGTCAATTAGAATGGAGGTGGACGAGGAGGTTTCAGCACACACTTTGGGGGTGGGATTGAGCTCTGGGTCACTAGCTTAAGTATGCGATGCAATGCACAACATCCCAGTGCTGCCACGCCCTACCTCGAGACACTGCAGACAGGCAAAGGAAAAGTCTTTGTCTTCCTAGTGTGTAATTTTATCATGCAGCAAACTTCACACGTGTGCCATCCTTATCACAAGGTAGACCAGTATTTGGTTACATTCCAGAATCTTTTGTTTTTCCAAAGACAAGCATGAATTGCCTTCTGCTCTAAGGAAACCGCCTTTCCCACAATCTTTCCCATGGGCATGATTGCACAAGAGACAACTCTTTGCACAATTCTTTTCCAACTTCTCCATTTGCCTGTTACAGACGAAAACAACACCATGAACGATGTAATTGTCCCAGTAGACAGAGTAAGACATAAAACTTCATGTCTTTTGGTATTTGTTGAAAATTCCAAAAGAAATATTATTGCTTAATAACCAAATAGATCTCAGATTTGAGGCCATGGTCTTTCTCAGGAAACTAACATTTTACAGCTTTTATAGGCATTTAGGTACGAGGAAAAGTCAAGAGAATCAACTGTAACTTGAAGGTGCACCAAACCAGGGACCCAGTTCAGCAGCAGG
The DNA here is from genome assembly GCF_982192425.1 of Myodes glareolus. Classification (NCBI taxonomy): domain Eukaryota; kingdom Metazoa; phylum Chordata; class Mammalia; order Rodentia; family Cricetidae; genus Myodes; species Myodes glareolus. The sequence continues at coordinate 59,865,183 of NC_142041.1, read as the reverse complement.
GCAGCTCCTCATAGGACCGTATTTACAAGATCTGAGCAAGCGCTTCAGGGACTTTCTGCCAGGTGGGAAGTCAGTTTCACTACAGAATAAATCTCAAATGCTGTGGGTTTTTACCAGACCCACTCCCTTTATTCCATTTCTTAATCTGTTTATCTCCTTGCACACAGGACTTGGCTCCATTCTGCATCCTGCTGCCCCTTTTCTCCTCAAATTGCACATTTTGTGTTTTTCCTTGCTCAGTTTGCTCCTTTTCATTATAAATCTTTATTAGAGTTAACACTACTCACCACATAACAGCACCATGGTATATATACATAAAATTAGCAAATACCCATTTCTTTTCCATTCTTTGCCACATAGCATAATATCCATGTTAAATTTATATTTGTATTTATATTATTATACTTACATTACATGATCTCAAAAGAGAAAATAGGAACTTTGTCACATATTTGGGGGTTAACATTGGTAGTTTTTTATTTGTTCGCTGTTGTTTTTTAGAGACAGGGTTTCTCTGTGTAGTCCTGACTGTCCTGGAACTAGCTCTTGTAGACCAAGCTGGCCCCAAATTTACAGAGATCTGCCTGCCTCTGCCTCCCAAGTACCCGGATTAAAGTCATGCACCACTAGCAGCCTGGCATGTTGGTGTATTTTATAAAGAATTCTGTCTTCTTCATTGTCTTTATTTGGAAATTAACAATGAAATAGAATATGTGGTTGGGTGCCAAAGAGTGGACTTATAAGGTTGGCCTTAGTTACAGAATTTATTAACTATCAAGTCTACTGATGGTGAGAAGTGATTCCTAAGAGATAAGCCTTAGGCATGTATTTGACAGTATTTTCAGAGAGAATTTAAAAGGGAAAAATTACCCTCAATGTAGGTGGCATTTCAAGCAAGCAAAGAGATCTGTATATGTCTACCTTGTCTACCCAGCTTTTCCTCTGATTGGTGTAGTTGGGGCTCTGTCTCTGGTGATCAATCTTCTAAGTGCCAGTGAATCCAAGGCTCAGATGGCTGCTCCTCATGATGCAGTCAGGGCCACGGTTCCTGAAGTTTGCATGGCACTCCTGGGGTCGCTCTGCAATCCTGGAGGTTGTTCGGGCCTGCTCCCATGAAGGTCACTTGCTTGGGACTGCTCCTGCTGAGGTAGCTGGTTCTGGCCTGCCCTGGCAGAGATCCCTGGCTCGGCCTGGTCCCACAGAGGCCTCTGACTCAGGCCTGCTACTTCGGTGGTCGCTCTCTTGTACCTGCTCCTGTAGAGGTTGCTGCCTAGGGTCTTTTCCCACAGACGTCCCTAACTCAGGCCTGTTCTTGCAGAGGTCCCTGGCCTGGGCCTGGTCCAACAGAGATCTCTGGCTCAGGTCTGCTCCCTCAGCAGTAGCTCCCGTGTACCTGTTCCAGCTCCTGCAGAGGTTGCTTGCAAGGACCTGCTCAAATGGAGGTAGCCCAAGATCTGTATGTGTATGCAAAGAGATCTGGGGGGGAAAAGATGTATGTGTGTGGCTGCTTTCAGGCATCTTTTTGACTGACTGCGTCTGTTGCTGCTGTCCTAGTCTTTTACTGACATTAGACACTGCCCACCTTGCACTTCCAATGTAAACTCACTACTAGTGATTCACCAGGGATCCACGAGGCTTTCAGCCAAAGATTAGGAGATTAGGATTGCGGAAGCGTCATCTTTCTTGGACTGAGCAGAATCCAGCATGCAGGTATCCACTGTTGGAAAGCCCCCTATCTATAATGAAACCCTCTCTCTCTCTCTCTCTCTCTCTCTCTCTCTCTCTCTCTCTCTCTCTCTCTCTCCCAGTTCTGTTTCTTAGAGAACCCTAAAGAAAGGGAAGCCTAATATATGTTCTCTTATTTGTTTGAGGCCTTTCTACTGGGGTCTAGCTCAGTCTCCAAAAAAGTAAGATGTTCATTGCCCTAGTTTCATCCTGTCACTGTGATAAAATGCCCTCACAAAAAGCAACGTAAGGGAAAAAGGACTTATCCAGTTTACAAGTCAAAGTTCCAGCTCACTATTGTGGGGAAGTCAAGGCAGGAGCTTCAAATGGACATATCCACACTTCAGAACAGAGAGAAAATGAATGAAAACATGTTAGTTGTATTCAGCCAGTCAGGTACACTTACATAGTCCAGGACCCAAACTCAGGAAATGATGTCACTCACAAAGGATGAGTTTGTTCACCTCTACTAACACAATTAAGGCAACCCCCCACAGACATCCCTGATATAGACAGCTTCTTGCTGAGACCCCTTTCCCAGGTAATTCTATACTGTGTCAGGTTGACAATTAGAACCAGCCATCCCAGATACTACCACAGTTTGGAATGAAGCATTTCATCAACAGCTTGGTTCGCAATCCATCAATGTTCAGTGGCAGGGCTTTCAGGAAATGACTGGCTCATGAAGGGTCTGATCTTTTTAATATGGGTTCACAATTCGACGGACTGTGCTTGGGGATGCGGCTCAGTAGTACAGTGCTTGTGTAGCGAGACTCTCGGGTGAACCACCAGAACCAGAAGAGTAAAGGAACATAGCTGAATAGACAATAAGGAAGTGGTAGAAACTAAAGCAGGTGGAGGTCCAGAGGGGTGCCCTTGAGGAACTTAACTTTTCCAGCCCATGAGCCTTCGGGCTCTTCCACGCTTTCTCTGACATGACATTCTGAACCACCACAGGCCCACAGCAATGAAGTCAGCCGACCAGGAACAGGCGCCATAAGCCACAGTAAACAGTCCCTCCTTCAAGCTGTCTTTCTCAAGTATTTTGTCACAGCCAAAGACAGTTGACCAAAATAGGCTGACAGGGAACAATGGCGAACAGCGTCCCTCCTCCAGCCAGGCCTGTGCTCCTCCGCCCTGTCACTGCCTTGGAATGACTCTCACCTTCTCAGGGAGCTTCCTGAACTTCCTCCAAGCAGCTGCCGACGTGAGCATCCTGTACTTTTCAGATATGCTCAAATCTCAGAAAACAAACAATGTGTGTTCACACTGAGGCCCTTGCTGTCAATAAGAATAAAATTCATAACTCTCAGTTTCTGGGTGATTTACTGTAATATGAAATCCACCCACTGTTTAGAAATGAAAGAGTACTTTACTTCTTCAAAAACACTGTTTGTCCTCCTTCTCACCTCTAGACCGTACATACACACACACACACACACACACACACACACACACACACATATCCTATATCCCTAAATTCAGCCATTTCTGTTCTCTTCATTCTTTTACCCAAACTAAATTTTGATTTGACTTGATAGTTCATATGCAACAAACCTATTCAATCCATACATTTTCAGACTACAGAATTTTTTCATTTTTCATCCGCTATGAACAGTGTTTTCTTTCACCCGTTGGTGAAATGTGCAGGGTGCACTAATTTGCAATAATGAGACAATTTGTGGGGAAAAGTTACTAAAATACATGCCAGTTTATTTTAACTTCTAACTTTGAAGATAATTCATGCCGTGAAACTTTTATTCATATTACCCTGGAAGACATAGCGGATGATGTCAGCCTCCTGCCGTAGTGAGAGTGTATGCTAATACGTTTGAGAAAGTCTTCTTAAACTATTTGTTTCAAAATTAGCCATTTAACGCGTAAACATTTACAATACACTGAGATATACACAAGAATCTACTTGGAGGATGCAAAACAGCTCTTTTAACAACTCCAGTAGGTTTCTAGAAGGAGTGACTTGCTCGCTGCCTCTCTCTGGTAATTTGTTTCTCATTGTATTCCAGTGAGCTCCCCAGTAGTCTCCAATCTCTCCCAGCACCTACTACAGCTTCTCGGAATGGTCCTCACCTCGTGGGCTATTTCGTGCTTCTTCTGACAGACATAGAGGGGCTGAATGATCTCAAGAGCTGACAAACTATCTGTCCAAAGCAAGGACCAGTAAGCTGGAAAACCACTTTCGAGAGCAACAGCTCTTTTGAGTAGATTTAAGACGCTTTCTGTCAGTCTCAGGACACTTGGAACCGATTAAAAGATCTATGTATATCGCATATGCATGACAGATTTCAAACAAGCAAACCTTGTAGAATCAGCACGCGCCCCACCACAGCGTTACCCATACTTTCCAATTTGACTCACTCCCAATGAGTTTTTCCATGAATCCATGAATTTTGATGAATCCTTTCAACTTGAATTTTACAGTTTTTCTTCATACATACACTAATATTCCTGGAATCAGTAGTTAAAGTCTTGTTTAACCTCAAGTCATTTTGAAGCAATTATATCTTTTAAGGCTTCAAGAGTCCATTTTGCTGTCAAAAGATAACACTTTGACAGCAAATGTCGAAAGCAATGGCATGTATAAACTTTGTGTTTTTATAGATCTGTATATATTAAAGGAAAATGAGAAATCAAAGGGACTTTCGGCAACTCATAATGAGATGCATCATTTTGAGACACCAAGACAGAGAAGCAAGGAAAAATGATTTTACAATAAGAATCTTGAATGTGAAGCTAGCAAGGGGTAGCACCCAGATTATAACCAGAGCTATGGGGTCTGTGGCTACCTGCTTTGAGAAGGACCCGCCTAGTGGCCATGACAAGTACTGTCCCCATAGGCATTACCCAAGCTCTGAGGAAATGCTTTTCTGTCTCCACTTATGTCCCTTGGGGGCTCTAACTGGTTATCTGTATGATATTAGTGACCCCATTTGCATCATGGCTTGATTGTGGGTCTTAGGATCTGCTGAATTCAGGGCATCATTTGTATTAGCAAAACGTCCAACACACCAGGAAATCATGCCACAATTCTGTGACCCATTCTTTCTCTGCTCCCTGCTACCCAAAACCATGACATCAGAAACAGACATTCAGCCTTCATTGCCTGTTTTCTCCTCATGCATTGAGAGGTAGAATGACACCCACACTGGCCTGCTTGCTTCATTGCATTCAGGGAGCATTATCAGGATCTCCAACTATGCCGATGAAAGGATCACTGGCCAGTACTCAGTCACCACTATAAGTCCTGCATTTTAACCCAAAACACACCAGCTAAACAAGTGGTTCTCTACCTATGGGTTGAACGACACTTTTCATGAGGTCACATATCAGATTATCCTGCATATCAGATATTTGCATAAGATACAGAACAGTAGCAAAATTACAGTTATGAAGAAGCAACAAAAATAATTTCATGGTTGGGCAATTACCCCAACATGAGGAATTGTATTAAAGGGTTACAGCTTTAGGAAGGCTTAGAACCACTGCTCTAAACCAAAACATAGTCTGCCTATTACTACTTCTTCCCTAAGAAATGAAAAGTTAAATTTATTCTCTAGAAAGCTCCCTAAACACAGGCTAACACTTGGTCTCCTTTTCCTTCATTTCCTCAAGGCAAAAAAATATATAAACAGGGCTGTAAGAAATCTGGTGTGCCTGGAGAGTTGAGTCTTTCGGCTTTCGGCTTGTTCTGAGGCATTCCTTTGAGAAAAACAAGTTGTTCTCTCGACACAGGCAACTCCAGATCCTTTTTCTTGTGCGCACTACAACATTACACTGTCACTGACTGTGGCTCTGGACCACCATGGAGGCAAGTCATTTCAAGAGTCTTTAGCACATCCTGTGACTGATGAGGAGTCAAACTTCATATATCAAGCAGTATTGAAAATAGAGTTATTTGTAATTGACATGGATCAAGAGATTTTTCTGCTTGTACCATTTGACCGAGTAATCTCACTTTGGGGAACCTGTCCTAGAGAAATAACCCGAAAGAACAGTAGAAGCTTTACACAGAGACAGTAACCCAGCCATCCAACGGGGCCCGAATTCAGGGATGGATAATAAACTACCCACTCAAAGGAGCAGTTTAGAGCCCTAGAAGTGTAGTTAGGAAGATTTTATATCATGAAATATTTTCCTCATGTTGAATAGAAAGTGAAAACAAAAATTACGGGTACAAGTTAGTCACTTTTAAATGAAAATAGGGAACTTTGCAGAGAAAGAAAAATAATGGAACAACACTTGAGAACTCACAGCTAAAATATTTTAGAGGCTGGTCTTAACTGAGTTGTAGGACTCGGCTGAAAAGGAGCAAAATCAAAACAACCTAGCCCCAGACCAAGGGACCGTAGCAGGGCCGTCAGCTTTCCCAGCTCTCTTGGGTTAGACAGTGCTCAGTAAACGTTTATTTGCAACAGGAATGCAGATGTTCCTCAGCAGCCTACATGCCACGCATGTGAGATTGCTGGTGTTTTACCAGTCTGACCAATTAAAACAGCAATTTCATGTGGCTCAAGTGGAGTCAAAGAGACTCTGCTGCTACCTGTCACACAAGATCAGGATGCAAAGATCCACTCGGAACTTCCAGCAGCTTCCCCTTGTTCCCCTTATGTTCGTTCTTCCCCCTCTGCTCCCAGGGGCCAAATAAGCAGTCTGAAGAAAATCCAGCCGGACGCTTGACACTGTATTTCTAAGATGATAACGTAAAAATCAGACCCCCAAATGGATTTTTCCACTTTGCTGTCATCACATAAGTACCCTACAGAGCTTATGCAAGAAGGCTTGAGGCATACCCCTTCTTTCTAGGTTGTTAACGGCACCCTGGGCTGAGACTTGAGAAATCCACTTTCCTATCCCTGCCACCAAGTGAGAAAACCACCAGAAGATTTGAACGATTGAGAAATATTTTTCTACCAGAGATAACTGAGGTTTGCTTTTGGTGATGATGTTTCAACACATCAATAGGAACCCTAGCCAAGACAATGGGAAACATACCTCATCTACTTTTCCTTTAAAAAAAAAAAATCTGCTCTGTGTGTGTGTGTGTGTGTGTGTGTGTGTGTGTGCGCGCGCGTGCGTGCGCGCGTGCGTGTGTGTGCGTGTGCGTGTGTGTGTGTGTGCGTGTATGTGTGTGTGGACTCACAAAGGAGCTGGGTTGAGGCCAAGAGGGTGCATTGCATCCCCAGAGTTGTTGATATAGGCAATTATGAGCTGGAACGTGAACTCAGATTCTGTAGAAGAACAGTAAGGGGACATGGAGCCATCTGACTGGCCGCGTCATTTACTTTCTCAAGTCGAGAGCATAATCTAGGATAATTACTCATGAGGATTCTGAAATAAAACAAAGTAAATTTTCTTTAGTTTTAGGACCCAGCTGCACAACCGAAAGACGAGGCTCACAAATGAAACAATAAAGAAGTGTGCTGATTTGACCGCAGGGTGAGGTCTCAGCAGTAAGCTAATGGTATGTTCTTTCTGCCTATTACTTCGTTGGCAAAGTGGATTGGTTAAGTGTTTCTCTCTAATAACATTCTGTTGGTGGGTGGAACTAAAAATAAACTTTAACTGCTCATATCCAGAAAGGGGAAGAATAATATAACCCTGTCCTAAACACACATGCTTTCAGTATCTATTTAAGAAATGCAATGTAAATCTTTGTGTATGAAAATATGTTTAATTTTTGTCATGATTTCAAGACAGATGTATGCTGTAATATAATTTATTCATCAGAGAAAGTAAATTTTTCATGTTTGTTTCAAATGTCTCCAGAAATTGATTTTGTTCTTTTGTGGTCCCAATGGCTTTGCTCAGATTAAGACACAAGGCAAAATGAAAACTACACAAATGAAGTTAAAATTATCACAATCATCTGAAGTCTTGCAATTTTAAAATCATCATGTGTTCTAATTCCACATGTCTTTTTTTATTTAAATAACATTATTTTCATGTATTTTACATACCAACCAGTTTCTCCCTCCCTCCTCTCTTCCTGTCCCCTCCATTTTCCCGTCTACCCACCTCCATCCACTCCTCCTCCATCTCCACTCAGAGAGGGACAGGCCTCCCATGGCCTTGCACAAAGCATGGCACATCAAGTTGAATCAGGGCCGGTCTCCTCCCCTTATGTGGAGGCAGGGTCAGGTAATTAATCTAGCGTAAGGAACGGGTTACCAAAAACCAGCTCAGCACCAGGGAGAGGTCCTGCTATTACTGTTAGAAGCCTTCATAAAAGACCAAGCTACATGACTGTCACACACATGCAGAAGGCCTAGGTTGCTCCATTCAGGCTCCTTCACTGGTGGTCCAGCGTCCATGAGCTACCACAAGCTCAGGTCAACTGTCTGTGTGGGTTCCCCCATCATGCCAAGCACAGGTTAAGTTGAACCAAACACAGTTTAAGTTGAACCAAACACAGTTTAGATTGAAAATTCACACACACACACACACACACACACACACACACACACACACACACACAAAGACTAAAACAAATGAGATTCATGATCCTCACAGAAACTCAATTTATGAGGCAGTTTTTACACTTGTGGTCCTTCATTACCAGCGGAAACTGGTATAAAAAGGGGGGGGGGACCTCCACCTAGCTGCATGAGAAAATTATAACTTGAAAATTGATCTAACTGGTGGATAGTAAAAGAGAAAAAGTAACATATTTATGCTACTATCTAGGGAAACTAAAACCCTAATTTTGAACACTAGTGACAGATATCAAGAAAGATAAATTTGGATTGCATTAGTGTTGAATGAACACCTGTGCACCACCCATTGTGACAGAATCTTTCATACATTAACCCATTTACTTCCTCAAAACTCTCCATAGAAAGCATTAACCCAGTTTTACAGACGAGGTGCATAGAAATCCAGGAGCTAGATAGGCTCACCCTCTAGCATTTACCTTCTTCTAGACCCCCAAGTCCCAAGGTTTTGGCTCTTTTAATGAGGAATGGTCAGCAAAAGAAGAATTAACTACTCTAGACTTGACAAAAGCAATCCATTTCCCTATGCCATTAGCTTGTGCTCATAAATAATTTGTCGTTCACTGCTGGGTCAATTACAAATGAAACTCTACATACACACATATATGAACATACATATATCCACATTCACTCATGCACACACACAAATATACATTGACATACACATGCCCACACAAATACACACACACACACACACACATGCACACACAATCTCTATTTTTCCACTTTTAGTTTCTATTGTTTTATGTTGTTTCGCCCATAATCATTATATGGTAAATGTTTTAATAACTAAATCAGTTATGTTTAAAAATTTATGCTCTGTTATCACGTGCATATGAGAGACAGTCCACATGAGTAAATGCTCATCGTAATGCTATGGAGAACCATCAACCACTAACACAGGTACAGTGCTACACAGGAGAAAAAGCTGTTCTGTCCTCACTCATTTCTTCCCAACAACTGGCCTAAACCTCTGAAAATGTGAGACACCCCAATTAGGTGGTTTCCTATAGAAGAGTTGCTGTGGTCATGGTGTCTGTTCACAGCAATAGAAACCCTAAGACACTCACTGATTCTACCTCCAAGTATTTATGTGACAAATTAAATAACTAAAAAAAAGAAGAAGAAAACTAGTTGTCCAACAGAAATGAATTGTTTGAAATATGTTACATCATATTGTTCAACATAATGGAGTGCTACTAAGTGCCAGCTACCCAAGACAGAATACTGAATAAAACTGAAGTGCCTGCCATGTGTCCCCTACTTCAAAATCTGTTTCTCTGATGGTCATTGCTGCATGACAAACTATCCCTGAACTTGTGGCTTCAAATAGTAAGTCATCTTATATGCTGTAAGACTGTGGAGAGATACATGCATAGCAACACCACCCGGTCACTTCTCAGTGATACCTGGGGTTCTGCTGGAGAGACATCGCAGCTGGAGACTCAAGTCACACTCCTTCTCTCATGACTGGGGACAGACGGAATGACTAGGGACAGAATATGACAGGTGGCTTTGCTTTGTTGCCTTTTCTGAGAGCACATGGCATGGGGAGGCTTGGCTTCCTCTCAGCTCTGCAGCCTCAAGGCACATGATCTCCTATTCAGCCACTCAGGAAGACAGCAGTCACTAGTATCCTTCAAATAAGAGAAATGGCTTCCCTTTTTAATGACTTAGGTTCAAAAGATGCCACTACATGATACTCGGGGACCTAAAGTGTTATAAGCCTAGATACCCAAGCTCAAGGAGAGAGAAGCTGAACCCTCTTCTCTCGACTTTCCTGTGGGAAGCACACAGAAGAACATGTGTGTTGAGAGGCGTGATCTTCGGGGAACAAAAATCTGTCACAGATCACCTTCCTTGTCACATCTGTCTGCTTATTCATGCTTCCAGAGTGGGAGAGACAGAAAAGGGCTGCTTCCCGCAGCCTGCGCTCTTACTCTTGTAGACGGCTGGACACAGTACTTCCCAAACTGGCCATGGCCAATCCTATAAACAAGATTTAATGTTTAAGTTTGAGCAAAACTTGATTTGAAATATGAAGTAGTTTTATACTTTCATCTTCAAAACTTTTTATAATTTCTATTTTTACCTTGAAACATAGAATCTATTACATATTTACTCAGATTGGGAAAAAATTATAATGGCAGACAACTAAAAAATGCTGAGAATTGGAAGAAAGAGTCTTCCTCAGGGAGGAGCACACCAACTGATGTTCCAACACCAAACTGTCGGCCCTGGAAACATATGCACACAAGAGGCATTATACAGACTGAGCAGGCTGTAGTTAAGGATATATTTGTATATACATATACGCAGATAACAGCTATGAATGAAAAGAGGTAGGTCGTGAATTCCAAAAAGAGAAAAGGGAATATACAGGAGGTTTTGGAGGCTTAAAAGAAAATGAGGAATGACGTGATTATATGCTAATCTTAAAAATTGCTTTAAAAAGAAAAAATTGCCAATTTTGCCTTAAGATTTTCTTCTTTGGAACACATTTTAGGATATACTAAATAGCAATATAAAAATAACTTTAGAAATACCTAACCCATGAGAATTTGCTATGATCAAGCACTACGCATTGCCTCATTGAGTGTCTTCTCAATTCTGAACACAAGGACACCAGATCTAAAATACAGTAGCCCTTTGCCCAAGTTTTTATAGCTGTGATGTTTCAGGGTTGGAATAAATTACTAAATGACACCATAAACGGCCTTCATATTAATGAAGATATTCAGTAATGTCTCATGTAGTCATACTTAATGGTTCTTGTTAGCCATGGAATTTTTAAAAATATTGACTATTCTTCCAGTTTTCTTGTGTTCCAGGAGTTGGGAGGAGCCTCTACACACGTATGAAGGTCAGAGGATAACTTGGGAAACAAGAGGTTTGGTGGCAAGCACACTAAGGCATCTCACCAGACTCCAGTCACAGAATTTCAGGTCAAAACCAATTTTGTTCCAGTTCGTGAAATCTTTATATGTGGACTAAAGAGTGGGAGCCATTATAAAATGTTTTAATTTTGTAAAAGATCAATTACCAGGAACACAGAATGCATGAAAATCATTGTCTGAAAGGCAACTGAACATAAAATCTAATTCAACTAACATTTATTATTCATCTAACATGTGTGATATTTCATCCTGTGGAGGGCCGCAACCACATTCTCCATTGCTTCAAGGGACAAAGGTAGAGATTGACCTCTGTGACCTCAAGGTGTGGTGGTACACGCCTTTGGTCCCAATGCCTGGGAGGCAGAGACAGGCAGATCTCTGTGAGTTCAAGGTGATGTAGCACACGCCTTTAATCCCAGCGCATGTGCTTGGTAACTCTCTACTGCTGCGTCCCTGCCTACTTCCGAGGCATCATCTGGGATAATGGGCAGCGGACCAATCCAAGAGTGACACGTCAGAAGCGAGGACTGTTTCCTTTATAAGGGCTGGGTTCCCCTCATTCTGGGTCTCTGCTTTGGAAGCTGATGCTCTCCCTCTCAAGATGCATTAAAGCTTTACTTTACTGCAGAAGTATCCTAAGTGCCCCGCGTCGTTCTTGCTGGCGAGAAGGTAGCGCGGGACATCATCCCATTTCTAGAATTCACAAATTGGCTTGTGAGGGCCAGATGCACAGAGGAATCCATATAACAAGGAGAATGGATTTCCTCCTCTGCCTCCCCAACTCCTTTTGTGTAAAGATAGGATCTCACTATATAGTTCTTCCTGACCTGGAGCTCACAGAGATCCACCTGCTTCTGCTTGCTGATTGCTAGGATTAAAGGCCTACATCACCGCAGTCTATTCTTTCTCATTTAGCCAACACTTTGTTAATGGGAAGAAAATGTTGTTTCATGATGAAGAAGGCAAAGTCGTGGCAATGTACAATCATCAGTACTATATAATATTTATTAAGTTATAGAAAATTCAGTTTCATCCAAAGAGGATCAAGATTCGCCTGTCGGGTGATAAAAGACAATGTTACATTGCCTGTTCTTGTATTAGAATTTAAATTCTTTAAAATACCACTTTGGAATCATTAAAGCATTTGCGTGTGTTCCCTCCTTCTCTACCTATTGATGGCAGGGCAGATGCCTCTCTTATGAGCTTCTGTATTTATTCTGGGCTAGATTCTCAAGGAGACTGCAAGAAGACGTCACAGCAGCTTTCTGTGGGGCTTCATTCACTCCATGCTTCAGATTGAAATGTTTCTAAACTTTGTATTTTTTACATTGTGAGTGGCATCATAGACTTCAAGACCATGATCTCATACTTCAAACAACTCCTCTGAGGAGCTTGTTCCTTCCGTTATGAATAAAAGGCATGTCTTGCCTTCCATAGCTCCTGCAGAGACTGCGGGAATTGTACAATGTAGTAAACAGAAGAAAATGCATCTGGAAGGGCACAGAGGTGGTAAGAGACTCTACCCATATTTTGAAAACAAAATCCCTCTCCTCCCTGCAGAAGTCGAAGAGCCTCGAGCAGATTTACCTGCCTTTTATTCTTCAGTGTATCAAGAATGCATTGCTACTGGGGATGCTGTGCACACAGTCTGCCTGCCAGCATCTTCAAGTCTGAAGAAAGGGTACAAATGAAGTCATGGAGGGATTCCAGGCCTGAGTCCTGGATAAGCAACAACATGTTCTGTTCACGATGATTTGTGCATATCCAAGAGATCCCATTCATTTCCTTATAAGAGGGGTTAATCGTAGGTTATTAAAGATACAGGGTGATCTGGTAGCCTCCCTCACTTGGCCAAGAGGCTGCAGAGAGCTCTGCGAACTCCCATTTGGCAATGTTGATTTAACACCTCATAAAAAGTACAGGTCTTTAGAGGAGCAGTGTGCCTTCGGGCAGGGGACAGAGTGAGAAGAATGTAAAATAGGTCAATTAGCCAACATTTTTTAAATCTAAAAGCTTGTCCAGAGCACAATATGACAGATGTTTAGATGTTCAAAGAGATCCATGAGGTCTTTGCTGGCACATCCAGGCAAGCGGGTTCCACCAGAACGTCACATTTTGCCTCCATAATTTTTTACTGCTTTATGAAATTAATATACTCAATCGTTGAGTTTTTTTAAATAAAAGTTGAAGATAAATCTACTCTAAAAATGAGTGGCAATTTCAGAATTAATACCTTTGTTCTATAGGTTACATTTTTTTCAAATAGTTTTCTATGATTAAGTAAGACAATGCTAAAACAACAGTTAGATTCCATTGAGGGTCTGAGAGACAGTGTAAGATTTTTTTTAAAGTATACCTTCTACATTGCAACATACTTTTTAGAAAACCAAGAAAAAATGAGAGTTTCATTATCTTAATAATAAAACCCTTCCTAAATGCAGTTGACAATCTGAAAATTCCCCTCAAATCTATTCTCTTCCAAATGTTTCCAAGGATCCTTCCACAAATAGCTAAAATGTTTGTTCCTTTTCGTCTTTTATACCAACACTTTAGAATTATAAGGAATAGCAAATATCCCAAAGTAATGGAACATTTTACATTAGGAACAAGACTTTTGTATTTCACAGATCTCGGAAACCCAAGGCCAAGTCTCTCATCACAGCTCCTGGACGGGTCAGCGCCCACCTCTCCTGCCACAGAAAAGCTGTCTGAGATCCTGGAGACCAACGGGAAGAGAACAGACCTGGAGGGAAGGATTACACAAGAGGCCTTGTCTCTGCAGCTAGAAGAATACGGGCTAATGGAAACCACCAGGGCCATGCTTGCCTAGAAATGGGCTGCCTCTTCAAAGCTGCCATAAATCCTTCACATTTTTCTCTCTGCCCCTCCCCCTCCACATCTCCAGAGCAGGCCCTAAGCCTGCAAACCAAAGAGCTCAACTCCACTCCATGACTTAGCTGTGCAGTATTAGGCATATTAAAAGCCCATTTCTTAGATGGCCTCTTCATGTTGGCTTTACTTCAAATTGACAAATTATATCTGTATCCATGTCCAGGGAATGAAGTGCTGTCTACAACTAACTATACAACGTGAAACGATTCAATCAAGTCAACTAACATATCCATTGTCTTATTTGTTTAAAATAATTTTTCGCAATGAAATACTTGAAATTTACTCTTGGTTACTTGTGTACACGATACATTATTGTTAGCTTCGTCACTCTGTTGTACGATGAATCTCATAATGTCCGGCTCCCATCTAATTGCAACCTCTGGGCTTTTCACCAGCACCAGCTTGTCTCGTCGCCACCAGAGACCCTCCAGAGACCATCACTTTACTCTCTGTTCTATGTACTTAGCTGTTTCATATCTGACTTATGAATTAGAACATGCATGTGCACACTATTAACACACTATCCAAAGAAAGAAATTAAGAAAAGAATTCAATTTGTAATCGCAACCAAAATAAAGAAGTAAATAAATAAGAAAATTTTTTGAATAAAATATTTAGGTATAAATTTAGCCAAGAAAGTAAAAGATATCTATGCTGTAAACCATAAAACTGGAGATACAGGAGAAAATACCCCCAAATTGTTAGCTATCCCATGTTGATGGGGTGATGAGACTAATGTTGATAAAACATCCATGCTATACAAATATATCTATTACCTTATTCACTGCAATCTCCATCAGAATCACAAGTACAAACATATACAAACACACACATACACACACACACACACACACAGAGAGAGAGAGAGAGAGAGAGAGAGAGAGAGAGAGAGAACCATTATTAAACTGGTGTGAAACAAAGATGGGGGCATCACACTCCCTGAGATGTGTGTCTTTAAAAACCGTAGAACTGGTTCTTCCCAATCCCTGAGACCCAAAGCTGTCTGAGGAAGTTCTCCATCCAAGAACTGCCCAGGTGGGATTCTCTAAATGGTGTATAGAAGAAACCTTTCCTTTCTTTAGTTGGTTAGTGGTTGGTTGGTTTTGCTGAAGAATAACTTCACTATTCATAGGCTCAGTTTGGAGCAATCTTCTGCTCCAAATTTCTGAGTACTGGGTTTCCAAGTGTGGGCCAGTCAACCTAACTTAAGAAGATTTTAGGGAATAATTAAAATATGAATCGTTCAAGAATCTATACTAGAATAAGAAAATAAACCAAGCACAAGAAAAGTAGAGAACGTTGATGGATGAACCATAGCTGTAGCCCTTTGTGATTACATTAAAACCTTAATACACTCAATTCTACTGGCTCTATAGCTGAATAGTAGTTATTGCTTTTCAGCCTCAGCAGAATAAAAGACACAATATTTAATTACTCTGACATACAATAAGGTTTAGCCACCTTAAACCCCGAATATAAGAATATTTGGATTATTTCAGATAATAAACTAAATTTCTGCCACTAAATAAATTAAATTTAACATTGAAAAAACTAAACAGCCCCATTAAAAAACAATGCATTGTTCTCAAATATTTTGTTGTTGCCTTTGTTGTTCTAGCAAGATTCAAAATCAGAGTTTTAAGTGGTTCTTTAATGGTAAACTTTTGTATATTTTCCTTTTAGTGCTATGAGATCACAGAGTGCCTCTAAATTTCACTGATTGACATAGCATAGAAGCAGTAGCTTTGTATTGGTCAAATTAACACAGCCAGATGGAAAGGCAGATCACAGTTAGAGAATAATAAATATCTTTTTTTTTTCTTTTACAGCCTCAACTACTAGTGAAGCAGGTTGACTGCAATGCTGCTTGGATACTTGTTATTTGGTGCCCAGAAAAATGCAGATTTCGGTGCGTGCATAAACCCCTTTAGTACATTTGGCTACTCAGGTTCTTCTACATGCCAGCAGGACATATCCCCATATTTCTGCACCTCCAGGACACACCGTGAATACTTTCTTCTACCTGACGCTGGCTACACTAGCAATACTTTTCCTGCTGTCTCTCTCTTGAAATGAAAACTCCCCCACCCAAAAAAAGAAGCCTAGATGAATATTCGGTATATTAACGACATTCTATAATTTTAGATGAAAGATTTCAACAAAAACGAAACTATAAGCAGACTAATTTCAGGCATTTTGAGGACTCGTTTGGTGGTTCAGGCAAGGAGCCTATCTGCTTGTATCCCCTTGACGGTACAGCAGAAGACTGGTCCTCCTCCATGGCCAGGCAGGGAGGTCATTTTCTTCAAAGCAGCATGCAGCCTGGGGAGGGATGACATAGAACAGTGGAGAAAGAAGGGGACACTTCCCAGACACCTATATCAGTCTAATCCTGATGGCAGATGTCACAGCCAAAATAACAAAGAGTCGGAAAGCAATGCTTGATGCTTTTTAGTCCAAATGATAACCATTGAAAGAGATGATACAATGGGGTTATCATAACATGCTGACTGAATTGTATGTCTGCGTTCGTGTGTGAGATTAGGACATGCGGTGGGCGTTTAGACTGTCCCAGGTCATGTGTTTGGGGTGTGGAGAGCAGAGGTCAATCTTGGTGTCATCACTAGGTACCTTCCGTCTTATTTTCTCTCACTGACCTGGAATTCACCAGTTTGGTTAGCCAGCAAGCCCAGGGGTCTGTGGCACTGGGATTACACGTGCAAACCCCATGTCTTTAAAAAAAATGTGAACAGACTGAGGTCTTCATGCTTGTTCAGCAAGCACATCTTTGTCACATCCCCAGTCACTGACTTTTTTTGTTTATTTAAGGATGTCTCCATTCAGAAAGGTCTTCCTTTGGGAGCGTGGCTGGCGAGTTAAGAAGCAGGCCACTGTGAAAACCCCATCCTATGGTACCAAAGTTACCTTCCTGCAGTGACCAAAGCCATCTAGGGACTGGGCCTTGGCTTCACTAGCATCATTCTTCCAGCCCGTCCACCAAAACTCAACCAGGCAAGGCTGGTTGATTCTGAACTCTGGAAAATTGTCTATGTCTCCATTCGCTCATCAAGACTGACAAGAACTTCTAAATGTAATGACCATTTGACCAACTCCAAGGGTTCAACCACTGTAAGGAATAAGAACCCTAGTCCAGACTTTATTGAATTTATTTATTGAATGCCCGCACATGGCTGGCATTCAATAAATAAATGCCCTCCAAATGACGGATGACTGATGCTAAATTCCTAGGCACATTCAATAAAAATAGTAGCCTGCCTAGCCATCAAAATAGCAGCAAGCAGAAGGGATGTCAGGATTTTATATGGCTTTGCCAGGCCAGTTAAGAACCAGGTGTTCAAAGCTTTAACTGTTACTATATCTACGGCTCAAGACAGACTTTTATATGGGCTTCCCTGAAGGTAAAGTGTTCAGCTTTGAGCCCCCTTTACAGCCACTTTCTGCCTTCACCTTAATGGATAACATCCGTCCACAAATTTGTAACATCAGTGGATTCAAGTAATGACTGGTGAGAATTCCACTCCTATTTGAAGGTTAAGACATTTTCAACTTCATTTCGGAGTGTGCTTAATCTAAAAGTTAATCAACCTCAACCCTAGAGATTTAACAAAAACAGAGAAGAATAGCGCAGACAGCAATCTGTGTTCCCCTAAAGACTCCCGGGAAAGGAAAGGAGTTGATCTCTTTATTGAATCCAGCACAGACAGGCTGGATTCTTCCTGCCTGCTGGCACAAGCCTGTGCTAGCACGTGGAGAGGAAGAAAAGCCTCCTAGATGTGGTGTACACGGGGAGAGGGGCAGAGGAAGCAGGTAATCCTGAACTTTGGTCTCCTTAGGTGCCAGAGATCGATCCTTTAAGGAAACACTGAAACTCAATTTCTTTGCTATTCTGTCTGATGTCCTCCTCACTCCTTTTTCTCCTGATGGTGAAATGGTTCCAAGAGTTGCAATAAAATTCTACAGAACTCAAGTCTTGAAGCCAATCAAATTCTCCCTTATCTACTTCTGTCTCTAAACACCTCCCGACAGTACCTGGAGAAAAACACAAAGGAAAGAGAGAGGGATGGGGGATGAAGAGAAGAGGAGGGAAGGAAGAAGAGCAGGGAGCAGGAGAGGCACACATGTGAAGAAAAGTCATATTCTGATAGTTAGAAAGTTGATGCAGAGGACAAACACTGTGTAAGCCCATCAGAAGCCCCAGGTAGGATGGAGCTGTCAATCACAGATCCAAATGACTGCCATAGCTGCTGTTTTGTTCCAGAATCTCCTGTATGTATTCTCAAGTGGATTATGTTTTAGTTGGAAAACATTATATGAGATGTAAGAAGGTATTTTCCAAAAGGGAGTTTTAAAGTTAACTTTTCCAAGTCTAAATGTTCTTCGTAAAAGTTCAGTTACATCTTTGCCAATATCCCCAGCAAGTCTGCTCTTGTCTCTGTTCCTATCCTAGTGTCTAGCAAAAACTTCTCTATCCTTGCTGACGGCAGCTAATGATTTTACACCATTATAGATGATTTGTTCTTCAACCACTGCGTGTACCTACCTACTACATGCCAGGAGCTGGCAAGTCCATCTACCCAGTTGTCAGTGCACCTCCATGGGAATCATTTCCTCTTAAGCCACGATTGGGTTTCCCCCTCTATTTATAACAACCATTATTCCATTTGACTCTCTTTATGCCTGTGGAGATCCCACAGTCTCCACTGGATATCTACCTCAGAACATACTGAGTCTTGCCAGGAGCCCTCGCCGCACACAACCACAGTACAGTACATGAAGCTTAAGCTGTGCTGTCCAATGTTGTCCTCTTGGAAGGCGTTTCTCCACAAGTGGTCATATTTGGGCATCAGCCTTTTCCCAGTGCTTTTCCTTTCTTGGTAATCTTATGAAGGCTGTCTTCCACCTTGTTCCAGAACGCTGTAACTCCTACCCTTGACTACTTGCTCCTTTTGGTAGCAGCCCTCACTCTTCTTCTCTCTCCACTCTACTCTCTGCGACTTCTGTGATGTCTAACCTTTCCTTTCTGGATACAGAAAGTGAGACAGGTAGACTAGGTTCGCTAAGTGTAAATTTTCCACTCACATCACAAAATAGTACCAGAGACTGAAATCTGAACATGGTCTCTATTTTAAAAGCAGCGTTTTTACAAAAACTGCATGCGGGGACTTTCAAACCTGAAGTCCTATTTATTCCACACACCTTACAGCAGAGCCATTCATTTGCACAACCCCAACCAAACTGAGTTGCTATATGTGCTAGCTAGTTTCATGTCACCTTGACAGGAGCTAGAATCATCTGAAAATGGATGATGTGATCGCTAGTCTGGTGGTCCTGGGCTCTATAAGAAAGTGGCCTTAGCAAGCCATGGAAAGCAAACCAGTAAACCATAATCCTTCATGGCCTCTGCATCAGTTTCTGATTCCAGCATTCTGCCCTGACTTCCCTGAATGAAGTACTACAAGTTATAAGATTAAATAAACCCTTTTCTCCACAAATTGCTTTTGGTCGTGGTGTCTTATCAGAGCAGTGGAAACACTATGAATCGCGCTACAGAAAGGCTTTTTAAAAATAAAATCCAAGCGAGCCATGATGGTGCATGCTGTAAAGTGAGGGATACATGTGGGAGGGTCAGGAGTCCAAGTTCTGCCTCATAAGAGAAATGAAAAATAATAAGTAAACATAAAATAAAGGGGGAAAAGAAAATCAATTGGTTCTATTAATGGGATGACCAAAACCATGAACAAAAGACACAAAGTCGACTCGGTTCCAAGTAATACCACTACCAAGTCAAGACAGATGCTTGCTGATCTGGAAGGGCTCCTCACTAACCCCACCTTGGGTACCCCAATTTCCCTAGAAAGTATCACCTAATTCTTCTCTTTTGGCAATAGAAGGCATCCTTAGGGGCTACAGCGATATCTACTAAATTAGATAAACATTATCCAGAGCTGAGCCTGCCTTTTGCATTACCAAACCTCTGACTTCACTTTCCACCCTACTGTACTTCCAAGCCCCCATCCCATCCTACCTCTTTTGACTGAAAACCTTCTCAAGAATGACATCTTTAACTCATCCCAAGTACACCCATGGTACTGCGACAACAGACAGAATAGCCCCACAGATGTCATGGTTACTCTGAACTCATCAGCAATTCTAAGTAATAGAGCTACATTGAGATGCTCCGCCTAAAATGTGCACATATGTCAATGATTCCCTCCACATGATATTGTTTCTGCATGATGTGCTGGAACCAGTAAAGGCATACCTACTTCCTAATATTCATTCTTCTTGCTCATTGTCTCTGCTCTCTGGCCTCTGCCATGTCAGAAACGTCAAAACGCCGCACCAACAACGATTGAGAGCCCAAGCATAAACTACACTCGTTCCAGTGACAATTTGCTCTGGCACCTGTGAGTAAAGCTATTCTGGTGCTATACAAGCCACAGAACACACCTACAAACGCAGCTCTTAAACAACTGCACAACTCTCCCAGAGTTACCCATCTGGAAACACCCACGCAAACTGAAATTTCATATTTATTATATCCATGCCTGCATTTAACTTTTGCAACTCTCCAAGCCAATGGTTGTATGGTTAGGAAAAACAAAAAACAAAAAAACAAGCAGCCAATGGATGTAAGCGAATTTAATTGTACTTCAACTTACTTTAAATTCCCCATTTTGTTGTTAATGCCATTAAGAAATTTATGCAGACTGTTGGAATTGGCCTCGGTAAATCATTTGCAGCCTAACTGAAATACGTGACTTGGGTATCATATCTGCAATGTATTTGACTCGAGAAGAGTAGCTGTGTTTTGTATCAAACAGGATTTGGCAGTGCACACGGGCTTTACAAATCTCTCGTGTCAGGCCTGTGCAAAAGCACCGTTTCTTTGGGGCAGATTTGAAGAACAGGGGCAAGTAAGAAAGAATAGGTCCAGATGTTCTGCTTAAACCCAGGTGTGGCGGTTGGCCTGCTTCAGGCTGAGGACTTTTCCAGAACACAGGAAGCAGCACCTGTAGAAGATTATACATAGCTCTAAACTCCAGCGAGCTGATGGCCTTTGGTCTAATCTCCTCTCAATGGAATGGCTTAAACAGATCTCAGGTGGGTCTGGCCAAACCTACAGACCCCGTCTGCTATCGCCTGGACAGACGGAAAAGGTACACCAAACTCAAGGTGCAGTTCCATGTCTTTAAACGAGAAATATCAGGCACCTATATAATGAAATCAAAGTCAAAAGTCCAAAAATAATTGAAATTTGCCAACTTAACCTAGTCAGAATTTAATTGCTATGAGAGCTAAAAATATCTTTTAACATATTTCTCATAACCATGCAATACTGAAACCAAAATCAAGAATTGGATTGCTAAACTAAACATAACTGATTCTGTGATGTTGTCCATGATAGTTCTTGGGTATTCCACAGCCTGGCTGTAAACCGGCTTGGTGTGTGTAGATGACTTTTGGCTGCCTTATTAAAGGAAAATTTTTCTAGTAAAAATACACAGGACCCCTTTTTATATAGTAAACAGATGTCAGCCTTTCGTTGTAAAGTACTTTTGAATCTGTAGTTGTCAAATATGACTTTAACAGACAGTTCCTGTCTACAAAGAATATTTCACATTTGTAAGATGAAATAGTGACTCAAAAGTTTGGAGGAATTTTTTTGGGGGGTGGGGTGGGGAATCTTTTCTTTAACTTAAACAGCTAATGAGGCACCATTAAAATAAATGGCTTTGAAAGTCTAGCCTTAACATTTTAATTTAGAGATGATCTCGGTGCCTTAAAATTTCCCTGATGAATGACTTTGCAATGATAAAAATGCTGAAGTGAAATGTGTTTCTCCAACCCAGGCACCCACCCAGATAGTCTGCTGTGCTTTCGCGGTTGGTTGAGTCCTCTCCGTAGCTCCAGGCTGGAAGTGCTGAGTGATGGGAACCACAGTTAGACAGAGAACCAAATCAAGGCGGCTTGTTCAAGGAAAGCTGCCTTTCTGTGGCTGAAAGAATATGCGAGGACCGCAGAGGAATGCGTTCTTCGGTGTCCTCAAGTCTTATCTTCAGATGACTTTTGGTAGGAAGAAATCCTGCTAATGCAAAATCAGAAGCTACCTCCAAAAACTCTCTGACTCAGGGGTTAGGATTAAAATACCAGGTCCTTCCATGGACGTGAAATCATCTTTGTAGCATATCCCGCTAAAAGCAAAGCACTGTGCAACCCCACGTCCTTCTGGAGACCTTCTTTAATTATTTAGGGTGTCGTGTATCCGGGGCTGGTCTAGAACTCACTATGCAGTCAAGTCTGCCCTTGAACTCCTAACCCCTGCTCCTACCTACCAAGTGTTGAGATTACAGCATATACCATCCCACGTGCTTCATGCCATGCTGGGGGCTGAACCCAAGGCTATGTAGGACAGGCCACCAGTCTGCCATGAGCTCCCTCGCCAGGCCTCTCTAGTCCTGCAAACAGTATTAAACGCCTCTGCCTTGTTTTTCCATCAGACCAAGTCATGTGGGATTGCATCTTCCCATTGTTTTAAGTGATTGACTCCTATATCAGGGCGAGCCGCTGACTGCCAGCCAGAGGAAAGACCTTCAGTTAGCTGGCAAATGATGAACCCAGCCTCAAGTCCAGAATTTTCAAATGTAGTGAAGTGGGAATTAAGTCATTCTGTGTCTTAGAAACTGCAAATAGACTCGGTGCAGGAACTTTTCCCTGGGGAGACATGAACAAACTTCTGCTCCCCCTACCAAAGACAGACTAAAGTAACGATTTCACCAAAGTGCAACTCGGTGAACCAATGAATTACTGGGCTTACTTGTGGTACATGGACGATCCCAAAGTGGCCACGTGGCCAGGCTTCACTCCACAGCTTTCCTGGAGCTGCACAGATGGAGTGGCCCCGCTTCAGTTCGCCTTCCGCCCTCTGTGCCCCCTAGTACTTCACAAAACTACAGAACCAGGACCACCTGCTGCAGCTTGGGCAGATTGCTTGCAGCTGAGAAGGAGGTGTAAGGCGTGGCTGCAATCTCAGGGGAGCGTCTACAATCCTCCCCACCCTGTCTTCTACTGGGAATGTCAACAGGCCCAATGCTGAGAGTTGTTCAAACAATCACAACTGCTCTGATCAAGATGATAATGGTTGTTATGCTCAGGGGACAACTTTCTACAACACTTTTTTTTAAACTCTTAATATATTTTATAGTTGAAGAGTATAATCTCTTTTAAATGAACCCTATTTAAGAAGTTATGAGAATAGTATATTGGATGTGGTCCCTCAGAAGACCCATATCCTCATATCCTAATATCTCAAAATTCAACTAAGTTTAGAAAAAGGGTTTTGAGATATACAGATATACAGTTAAATTAAAGACCATGGGATGAGATCATCCGGGATTACGGAAGGTGTGGGACAGAAATTCAGTGAGAATTGTCCTTATAAAAGATACAGAGGAGAACTCAGAGACAGGGCAGACCGTAAGAAGATAAAGGCAATATTTGGAAAGATACAGTCAGGACCGTGGAATACCTGGAGTCAGCAAACACAAAAGGCAAGAAAAGATTCTACCTTCTACCTTGGAGCCTCTGAGGAAGAACAGCTCTGTCATCACCTTGGTTTCTGCCTTTTGACTTCAGACCTGTGAGAGAATGGATTTCTGTTGACAAAAAGCAACCCCGCCCCCTACAGTTTATGGTGATCTGCTATGTCAGCCCCAGAAAATTAGCCCCCTGTTATGATCGTGGCCACATTTTAAACCATGAATTTAAGTAAATGCTTTGTAAGTTAATTCAGTCAGGAAGATGTTTAGGCTTCTGTTGGGGAAACTTCTAGATGGACCCCCAAGCTTTGAAAAAAAAAAAAAAGCTTCTCTTATTATCCCTGGATTGTGGCATGAATAAAATTACAGAATGAGTGGTTTTTTAATTTTATTGATTTTTATTGAGCTCTACATTTTTCTCTGCTCCCCTCCCTGCCTCTCCCCTCCCCTTCAACCCTCTCCCAAGGTCCCCGTGCTCCCAATTTACTCAGGAGATCTTGTCTTTTTCTACTTCCCATGTAGATTAGATCTATGTATGTCACAGAATGAGTCTTAGCCCAAATTCACAGCAACGCTTTGCTGCCAGGAAAGAGATTGTGTGTAGGCGTGGACTGGTGACCCATTTCCAGTTCTGGAAACCAATGTGCTACAGGTTCTGAGTAATGACAGCCGACTACCCTGTATGTCTATACACAGGCATCATGCTTCTACAAAGTACAAAGCCCGTTTAAACCCTATCTCTTTAATCATGAGATGGCTGCATTTAGGCAGCACATTAGAGTGAGATGCAGACCATGATGGCGTGGTGGTTTAAATGAGAATCCATCATTCTTCCCCCTCCCTGCTCCAGCCCCTCCCCCCACTCCCTGCCCTCAGGCTCATACATTAGAATGCTTGGTCCCCAGGGAGTGGAAATGTTGGAAAGGATCATAAGGATTAGGAGGTGTGGCCTTGTTGGAGTAGATGTGGCCTTGTTGGATGAAGGGTGCTCCTGGGTATGGTGGATTGATTAATGGCCCCCAAGGGCTCATGTGTTTGGATGGCTAGTCACCAGTGACATTAATTGAGAATTATACAAAGGTGTGACCTTGTTGGAGGAAGAGCACTGGGGGTGGACTCGGAGGTTTCAAAAGCCCTTGCCAAGCCAGTGTGTCCCTCCCTCTCACCCTACAAATCAGGAAACAGTGCTTAGCTATGTCTCCAACGTTACGTTTGCCTGCTGCCATGTTCCATACCATGACAATAAGGGACTAAACCTCTGAAATTGTGAGTGAGTCCCCAATTAAGTGCTTTCTTTAATAAGAGTTGTCTTGGTAATCAAGTCTTTCCACAGCAATAGAACATTGATTAAGACACTGGAAGTGGAACTTGAGGTTTAAAAGGGTCATGCCAGGACCAACATCATTCTCTCTCTCTCTCTCTCTCTCTCTTTCTCTCTCTGTCTCTTTCCCTCTCCCCCCCCCCCTGAGTCTGGATATCTGGATGTAATTCTTAACTACTGCTCCAGTGCCATGTGCGCCACCATGCACCCAACCATGATGAAGTGGCCTAAACCTCTGATACCGTAAGCAAACCCCCAATTAAAAGTTTTAAGAGTTTTCTTGCTCTTGGCATCTCTTCACAGAAATACAACAGTGACTAAGACAGAAGCTTGTACCAGAGAGTTGTATATTGTTGTGATAGTCCTGACCATCCTGTTTGTTGGAGGAGTATGGAAGGCGTTGAGACTTCACACTGGAAAAGAAGCTGGATGCTTTAAGTGTTGGTCTCATCAGTCCTACCAGTAGAAGCATGGGGCATGATGGTGCTAAAAGCAATGTAATTTATGAGGGCCCAGAACTAGAAGTTTCAGAAGTGATTTTAAGTGACAATTCATATTGTTTTACCAACAGATTGCAAAGTGTGGACTTTTAGGAAAAAAAAAAAAGCTGATACTGTTTAACATGCTCATGCAGTCAAGGTAATCCAGACAGTCAGCCACCAGCTAGATTTGCCAGTTCTCTTTTAAGGCTGTCTTATAATCCAGTCCTGACTAGCAGCAATCTCTCTGACTCCATCATAGACTAGAACAAGGATGGGACAAAGTGGTAGGGTCTCAAAAGGTGGACTTCAGTCTCCTGGAAATCCCAGGATCTTCTGTGTTATATGGTGGGTGGGTTGAATAAAAATGGCCCACAGTGGTCCATGGAGAGTGGCGCTTTTAGGGGGTGTGGCTTGGTTGGAGTAAGAGTGGTATCACTGGGGCTTTGAGGGCTCAAAAAACTCAAGCCTGCTTGGTGGCTCACAAATTACTTCTACGGCCTGTGGATCAAGATGGAATAACTCTCTGCTCCCTCTCTAGCACCAGGTCTGCCTGCATGCTGCCATACTTCCGGCCATGACACTAATGGACTAAATCTGTACAAAGGGAGGCCTCCTCCATATTGTTTCCAGCAGGTCATTCTTCAGTGACAGGATCCAAAGGAGGATTACCAGAAGACGAGAAGATAAAGAAGATAGGAAAGCGGGGGTCAGATGATATTGCTCAAGCTATATCTTATGCCAAGCAAGTTCATCAAGAAAGTACAGTTTATCTGGTATTTGGGGCTTGGGAAGGCAGAGTTAATGGAAAACTTCCACACAGTTGTACAAGGTCAACAGGGAGCTAATTAGGTGGTATCGCACAATGGGAACAAAGCGTTTCTTAAAAACATCACAGGCCAAGCACATTGCAGTCTTTTTTTTTTAATTGATTTTACTGAGCTTGACATTTTGCTCTGCTCTCCTCCCTTCCACTCCCCTCCCCTTCTGCCCTCTCCCATGGTCCTTACGCTCCCAATTTACTCGGGAGATCTTGTCCTTTTCTACTTCCCATGTAGATTAGATCCATGTCTGTCTCTCTCAGGGTTCTCATTGCTGTCTTGACACTGGTAATCTTAGCCCCTTAGGGTGGGAATAATTGGATTCTCAGGATCCAAAGCCACAGATCCCTCAAGGTCCTGTCCCCAGGCTGTTAATGGTTCTGTCGAGCCTATTCCTGGTTTGAGAGATGAAGCTATGTTCTTCTTCAGACATCAGGGCCTCAGGGAAAGCCTTGGTTCAGCCAAACTTTCACAGCTTCATTTCTTTCCGGTTATTCATTTCAGAGGAGACTAGGGAGTTTAGTAGAAGAAATTTATTTTTTATCATTTCATGGACCAGGGAGTCCATCATCAAATTACTAGCACCTGGAGAGAGTCATTCCATTGAACCATTCATAGTGGATGGAAAAAATAGAATGACTAGTGAAAGCAAGTCAAACTAACACACACACACACACACACACACACATTTTTATACTTTACCAACCAACTTATAGCAGACCCACTGTGTCATTGGGTCATTCATAAAACAAGAGCTCTGGTGGCCTAATTACCTCTTTTAAAAAGTGTATCTTCTTCACTGTATGTACTTCATTTTCAGAACATAATAAATAACAGTGACATAAACTACAATATGCAATATTCAACCTTATTGTCAAATGGAGAGCAGGTTTGGTAAGTGCCTATGTTTCCTTATGTACAGGGGCAAGGGAGAAAACAAAACCAAACAAAAAGCAATAGATAACAGCAGAGGAAAACAGGTGGGAGGGAGTCATTTAATACTACTGGAGAATATTGATATATTGATACACTATGAACTATGGAACAGGTGGGGCTCTGAGAGAGGTATGACTGAGACTGTTGATGACCACGCACATAAATGTTTCCAAAATCCATCTTGGTCTCTTCCATCTTCTTCCTTAGGTTGCTTCCATCCTTCCTCAATAACTGAGACCAGGTATTTCTCACAGATTCTTCGAGCTGGGCATACAGTGTTCATCAATAGAATCGGTCATACCCTACTCTGTAGCCCCCTGCACAAAGACAGAGCTGACTACCTGCCCTTTTCTCTCATGAATGGTACAGTAGATGGACTTCTGAGGCTCCTTCATGAGAGAAACATGTTGGGGAATGTGACCCCCTAGACTTTGAATTTCCTGTGGCTCCCTGCCTATGAGTGTAAACACCTTGTTTTCCTATGCTTGCAGCTTATCTGAGCATGAGAGCCTCAGGAGTTCCTGACGGCAGGGGAATGGTTTCCGGTGGGCTTGCAGCTGAGTGTTAGGGCATGGCAACTAATCAAGGAGACCCTATATAAGCTGCCCTGGAACACAATAAAGGGGACATTTTGCGGGGCATTCTTGGTGTTACCCGTGTCTCTGAGTGTCTGTGTGTGTTTCAATCTCCAGGCCCTTGCCCAGCTAGCAAACTGTACCATGACACATAGCGCTTAGAGCAGGCGTCGTGCTACAGAAACACACTCTGACAGAAGAGACATACCATCTCCAGACGTGTAACAGCATAGGAGCTCCGAGTTGGCACCAGTTAGTAGAGTCCCCATAGAATTCAAGCACTAAATGCCTAAAGAATGCTCCGTAGAATTTGTTATAATGATGCCATCTACCAGCTTTGTGACCATAGTCTTGCAGTTGACTTTAAAGACCTGGCTTCTTCTGGAGCATTTCTCTGGGAAGATTCAAGAACAGGTCCTCAGAAACAACCACACTATAGATAAAACTGGGGTATTCTGGTGTTAGATTCTCACGGTTGCCCATGATGAAGTGATTTTGTGAACATAGATTGTCATGCTCCCCAAAAGGTTAGAGAAATCCTACTGAGGATGAGCAGCAATTTCATTAATGCCAACCAACATTTATGGTTCTACATTTGACCACCAATGGCTTTTCCCTCCTTGGTAAAATGGAATCCTCTGCATTCCGTCTTGGTGAAGTCATTGGAATTTCCAGTTTAAACTGCATTGATCATCTTTACTTTTTCCTAATTCGTTTATTTCTCTTTATTGCTATGATCTTCCATACCTGAAGACCTCATTGTTCTTTCCAACCGTGCTTCTCTTGCCCTTCTCCTTCACTTTTTCGGATCCCCTTGGTGTCACCATCATTGATTTCTTTCTTCCCCCATACAGTGTATATTAATTACTGATCTATTACTATAATCAAGCAGCATGACCAGGTCCACTTGAAAAGAGAAGGGTTGATTTGGACCAATGGTTCCAGAAGAATAAGAGTCTATCTCTACCATTGCAAAGTGGCACGGCAGCTGACAGGCATGATGGTTGAAGTAGGGAGCAGGGAGAACGCATCTTGAATTGCAGACATGCAGATAGAGAAACCTGGAAATGATGGAAGTCTTTTACTCTGAAAACCCACTCCCTGGTGACGTGCTTCATCCATCAAAACTTCACCACTGTCCAAGATGATTCCCTCTCCAAGGGGCTGACTAGTGCCCCTTTCAGGAACGTAGCAACTTGGAAGAAAATCTGGCATGTCTGAGGTCTGGGGAACAAGGGTTGCTTGTTGCCTTTGCCTGCCTACATGTACGCCTAGTCAGTCTGGATAGATTATCTTCTGACAGCTCTTACCATCTTTCTTGACCTAGGCCAGAGGCATTGATGTGCAGCAGATCTCCCTAGTCATCAATTACGACCTTCCCACCAACAGGGAGAACTACATCCACAGAAGTGGCCGTGGCGGTCCCTTTGGCCATAAAAGTGTGGCCATTAACATGGTGACGAAAGAAGACAAGAGGACTCTGCGAGACATTGAGACATTCTACAACACTTCCGTTGAAGAGATGCCCCTCAATGTTGCTGACCTTATTTGAGGGGCTGTTCTGTTACCTGGCCATAGTCAGGGTTCAGTCCTGGGGGTGGGGGGGCTGAGGAACAGCTGGAGGGGGGAGAGAAGGGAGCCAAGGGATGGACATCTTGTTTTTTGTTTTTTGTTTTTCTGTCTGTCTTTGAATAAATGTCACTTTTTGCGGCAAAAAAAAAAAAATCAAAAAACCTTCACTACCTAAACCTCCCCAAACAGCATTACCAGCGGGAAAATAAATGTTTAAATACCTGAGACCAAGAGGGCCATTCCTTATTCAAATCACCACACAAAGTAATAGGATAAACTGCAAATTACAAGTGATTCTTCACACTTTGCCCTGCCCTTCCCTCAGCATGAAGACAGAGGGTCACACCAGTACTTCAGCCTATTTAGTAGAAGAAGAACTCCAGAGGAAGGGTCGCAGGCAACCTGTTCATCACCACCATGATGGTACCTAGGTGACCCACCGACTTCCCTGACACTGGGTGTCAGAATAAATAACAACATGAAATTCTCCAATTGAGACACAGTCTGTACCCATCTGAATATCCTCCACACATGCTTTAATAACAGACTTGGCAGGAGCTCCCAGGAGCTCTAGAAGGCTGCCTTTGGTCACCCCACTGCACTAAAGTCAGAGTGTTCCTGAGGATTGGAGATGATGGCCGTCTTCAAGTCCTCACTACTCTCCAACTCGGAAGAGTGCGCACAGCTTTCGTAGTAAAGCCTGTTGAAAACGCAAGAGGCATTGAAAACCAACTCTTGGAGTTTCACACACTGAAATAATAGGTACTGATGAGAAGCGTTCGGTCAGCAATTTCCTCAGAAGATGCATTCTGAAGGGAAGAGCTGCAAGTGCAGGGGTGAGAATGAGTCCAAACTGGGTCTGACCTGCCCTCAGTCCTTAAGTCTCACTAAAGACTGTACTTCTCTCAGCTGGCTATAAAATGCATGTATGTAATCCCAGAACTCAGGAAGTGGAGGCAGGTAGATCAAAGCAAAACCACGTCTTAAAACAGCAACAAAAAACCTGTTTGCCACATTTTCACTTTCTCTCTCCCTCTTTGTTTTCTTCCTTTGGCTTTTTGAGACAGGGTTTCTTTGTAGCTTTGGAGACTGTCCTGGTACTCGTGCTGTAAACCAGACTGGTCTTGAACTCACAGAAATTCACCTGTCTCTGCCTCCCAAGTGCTGGGATTAAAGGCGTGCGCCACCACCACCCAGTCACTTTCTCATTTTTTAAAGACCCCGCATAAGTTCTATGGAGAGGATTCAGATGCCCACCTTCCATCCTCTCTTTCTAGCACCCAGTCTGTGACAGGGAGTACCCTTTCCCATCCTGTTCTCCATTCTTCTAGGCAAGCGGAGAGTGTGATCAGAGGGAAGCACAGTTGGAATAAACCTAGCAGGCATTGAAAAGGGATGAGTTTCAGTATCAGTAACATAGTAACACTGGGGAACCACCATCTTTTTCCTCTCATTGAGTTTTCAGTATTCTTCTAGGGTTTTCTTTTTTTTTAATTTGCAGAATGGATCTAAGCAGTGGTTCTGATTGGTTACTTGTGCACCTTGTGGCAAAGAGCAGTTCAGAGGAGGAATGACTTCTTTGCTCTCACACTTTGAGGCCACACTCTATCAGGCTTAGAAAAACATGATGGTAGTTGGTCACTCTAAGCTTGTAGTCAGGAAGCAGACAGAGACGAATGCTCACCTGAGCTTGCTTGCTTTCTCTCTCTTATTCGATCTTGACTCCAGCCCAGAGAATGACAACACCCACTTTCGGGGTGGGTCTTCCCATTTCAATTAACCCCAGCTGCAAAATCCTCCCAAACGTTCCAGAAGCTTTAGTCCTAGGTGGTTCTAGAACCTACCAAGGTGACAGCATCAACCATCACACCAGCTATGCCTTACTTTTATCTCTTCAAACTTAGGAAAACGGTACTTCCCTTACAGGGGAGTTAGTGAAAAACAAGTGCAAAGAATACTCCCTAAGTCCTCAGCACACAGTCTGGCCCTCAGGAAAGCTGTAGGTATATTATCAAAGACCTGAAAAGGTCTCTGACTGTTATCATAGTAAGCCTGAGATCACAGATACACAGATAGTATTTGCAACTGTGGCCCATCTCAGCTGATGCTGGCATGAGTTAACACGAGTTCAGATTCACACTCTTAGAACAGAAACAGTGCCCTTTCCTTGGGATCCACCACACACATGCATGCACGCACACATGCACACACATGCAGCCTCTAGTTTTTCCTGGAAACTTAGCCCAGTTGTCAAGGCTGATTAACTTTCTCTCACTACCATCTTCCTGTGTCACTACATCCCTCTGTTTGTCTCTGATGTAGGAGGGTCTTCCATCTATCTGTTGCTTTCATTGGTTAATTAATAAAGAAAACTGCTTGACCCGATAGGTCAGAACACAGGTAGGTGAGGAAGACAGAACAGAATTGTGGGAGAAAGAAAGCAGAGGCAGGCAGATGATGAAGCTCCGGCCCAAGATGGACATAGGTTAGAATCTTCCCAGTAAGCCATCACCTTGTGGTGCTACACACATTAATAGAAATGGGTTAATCAAGATGTGAGAGCTAGCCAGTAAGAGGCTAGATCTAATGGGCCAGGCAGTGTTTAAATGAATACAATTTGTAGGTTTTATTTCGGGTGTAAAGCTAGCCATGCGGGAGCTGGGAGGGATGAAAAGCAGGCCTGCTTGCCTGATCACTACATGTCTCCAACACCCTGGCTCCCTCACATCTTTCTATTCACTTCTTCATCTTTGCTTCTTTCTCAGATGTGACTGACTCATTAAGGAAGTTGAACTTGGCTTGAAAATCCCATGGCAAATGCTTCCATGTCTCATTGGTAGTTAAGAGTGGTTTTTTTTATTTAGACAATAAATGTAAAAGGAGTTCATGACAGTATAACACTCCTTCCTCCAGGCAGAAGTCACAAGACACATCTTCTGTGAAGGTCTGACCAAAAGATTATATATGTGTGTGTGTGTGTGTGTGTGTGTGTGTGTGTGTGTGCGTATATAAAAGTATACTGCTTATATATATATAAGTATACTACTACCCAGCTTTGAGATTCTTATCTGGTGTGTTTAGTGAATATTTGATTAATTGAATATGTGATCTAGTCATTAACAACTTTCTCGCCTATGCTGCAGGCTACATATATTTTTAATTATAATTTAGTTTTTAAAAAGGCTATCTTCTCTCATTTTACATTCCAAATCCATTTCCCACTCCCTCCCCTCCTCCTGCTCCCTCCACCTTCCCACACTTCCACCCTCCCATCCACTCCTCAAAGAGGGTAAGGCTTCCTTCCCATGGGGAGTCATCAAAGTTTAGCACATGGCTTTGAGGCATGGCCAAGGCCCTCCCCACTATATCTAGGCTGAGCAAGGTGTCTCTCCAGAGAGAATGGGTTCCAAAAAGCCAGAACAAACAATAGGGATACATTTTGGTCTCACTGCCAGTGGCCCCACAGTCTGCCCCAGCCATACAACTGACACCCACATTCAGAGGGTCTAGTTTGGTCCTATACTGGTTCCCTTCCTCACTGTCAGGCCAGAGTTGAAGGTTTCCATTAGCGGAGGTGAGTTGTTTCAGTGCGTACACCCAGCATGGTTTTGACCTCTTTGCTCATATTCTCACTCTTTCCTCTCTTCGACTAGACTTTGGGAGCTCAGCCCAGTGCTCTGCTGTGATTCTCTGCATCTGCTTCCATCAATTGCTGGATGTCAGTTCTATGGTGATATTTAAGAGCGTCGTCAATCTGACTACAGGGCAAGGCCCACTTGGGCATCCTTGCCACTATTGCTTAGGGACTTAGCTGGGGTCATCCTTGTGGATTCCTGGGAATTTGTCTAGTTCTAGATTTCTTGTTAACCCCATAATAGTTCCCTCAATCAACATATCTCTTTCCTTTATCTCTTCTCTGTCCTTCCTTCATCTCGACCTTCCTGTTCCCTCTACTTTTCCTTCCCTCTCCTCTTCTCCCTCCTCCTCCCCTTTCACTCTCCCTTCTCCCTCAACCCCCACACTCCAAATTTTCTCAGGAGATCTTTTCTGTTTCCCTTTCCCAAGGGATCTAGGTATATTTCTCTTAGGGTTCTCCTTGTTACTTAACTTCTCTGGGGTCGTGGACTACAGGCTCCTTATCCTTTGCTTTATAGCTAGTATTCACCTATGAGTGGGTACATACCATGCTCCTCTTTCTGGGTCTGGGTTACCTCATTCAAGATGTTTTTTGTTCTAGTTCCATACATTTGCATGTAAATTTCAATATGCCTTTCTTTTTTCTTTTCTTTTTTTCTGGTGAGCATTGTGTAAATGTACTGCATTTTTTTTAGTTCCATTCTTCAATGGAGGGGCACCTAGGCTGTTTCCAGGTTCTTGCTATTACAAATAATGCTGCTATAAACATAGTTGAACAAATGTCCTTGTAGTATGGTTGATCATTCTTTAGGTATATGCCCAAGTGTGGTATCGCTGGGTCTTGAGGTAGGTTGATTTCCAAATTTTCTAAGAAACTGCCATACTGATTTCCAGAGTGGTTGTAAAAGTTTTCATTCCCAACAGCAATGGAAGAGTGTTCCCCTTACTCCACATCCTCTTCAGCCTGAGCTCTCATTAGTGTTTTTGATCTTAGCCATTCTGACAGGTATGAAATGGAATCTCAAAGTCGTTTTGATTTGCATTTCTTTGATGACTAAGGATGTTGAGCATTTTCTTAAGTGTCTTCCATCCATTTAAAATTCTGTTGAAAATTCTCTGTTTAGATTTGTACCTCAATTTTTAATTGGACTATTTGATCTTTGGATGTCTAATTTCTTGAGTTCTTTATATATTTTGGAGATCAGTCCTCTGTGTGATGTGGGATTGGTGAAGATCTTTTCCCATTCAGCAAGCTGCCCTTTTGTCTTATTGATGTGTCCTTTGATTTACAGAAGCTTCTCAGTTTCAGGAGGTTCCATCTATTTATTGTTGCTCTCAGCAACTGTACTACTGGAGATATATTTAGGAAGTGTTCTCCAGTGCCAGTACATTGAAGGCTACTTCCAACTTTCTCTTCTGTGAGGTTCGGTGTGATCAGATTTATACTGATGTCTTTATTCCATTTGCACTTGAGTTTTGAACATGGGGATAGGTATGGATCTATTTACATTCTTCTACATATTGACATCCAGTTATTCCAGCACCATTTGTTGAAGATGCTTTTTTTTCTCATTGTGTAATTTAAGTTACATATTTTTAAAGCCTGTGATGAAACAGGCTGACCACATGGATTTTATATTCCCGTTTCTCAGTTTTCAAGTTTCAACCAAGGGTAGCTCATAAGCAAAGCAATCACATAGCATGGGAAAGATTGTGGTCCAATGCCCAATACCAGAAGAAAAACATATGCACAGAGATTCAGTTAAAGGCAAAAACAAAAGAGAAAAGGAAAACTTGATATAAGTCATTCATTCTTTCTTAGAGTGAACCCAATGGCCGGTTTGGTTGACACCAGACTCACAACTTCCCCAGTGACACCGAGTCTGTCCCTAAGTGTTTAAACACCAACACACCACCGTGTGATATGCTTAGTTCTGTTTCATTGGGCCGCTCAAAAACAGAATTGGGATGGAAGAACACAGTGAAAGAAGGGTTTCCCTGCTCTGCACTGACTGATTCATCTTTTTATGATTAGACCAATCATAAACTTGGAAACCGTTTGAACTTACGAGAGCAAATTAGGGCTGAAGGCGGCTGGTGTCTTGCCGCAGCTGTGGCGTCAAGCCAGTCGCTGCGTGTTTATATGCACGATCAGGCGCCCGTGTTTCCGGGGGAAATGATGGTGCAAAACTCACGCTCCTGCTCTCCGGGGACTGCGAGTCACATAAACTGTCTCTGAGAGATCATAGTTTCGCTCCTCTAAGTGGATGAGACGAGAGAGAGGGAGAAAGGGACTCTCCATGGCAGAGCTTTGATCATTTTGATCCAACCCAGACCACCTATCAGCCCTCCCGGTGCCACCAGGCCTGATAAGCGCTTTCAGTCCTGTGTCATAATAGCTACCAGTCATTGTCATTGAGATAAAAAAAAAAGGGGGGGTTGTAATTAAACGTGTGATTGGGTCCAGACATTTCCATCATGCCATCTCTCTATGTGGCAGAGCGGGCCTCTGGTTTTCCAGCAGCCCTCTGGAACGGCCCTGGGATGGCAATTTGCATGCTAACTGAATTCAGGGTCTGAGCAGATTCACCCGAACATCTGTTGCTGATTGTTTTGGTCCTCTGCTTTTCAGACCCAAATATGAAAATGCAGAAAGTAAAAGGCAAATTATGGAGCCCCAGGCAGAAGTGCAGACTGGTTGATTTTTCTTTCTCTCACCATCTCCCTGGAGGAGCGCATTACAGAAACTAAAAACACCCCCCACTTCGCAGTCCCCTTGACCTTACAATAAAATCAGAGCCCATGAAATGACACTGCCTCCCAGCTGCTTCTTGTCTTAATACAATCCAATTTGGCCTTGAAAGAGACCTCCAGTCCCAGCTCAGAAGCTCCCAGACACAAGACAATAAGAAAGGGGACGATCTGCCCTGATCTGCTGAGGCTGACATGGGGGAAGAGACGAGACCCCCAGAGATTTCATGTTCACGTGGAAGCTGAGGGAGCCGCCTAGCAAATGTTCTTTCCAACCCTTGGAAAGCTTGGGAATGAGAAGTTTGAAACACAAAAGGCAAGTGTCAGAGAAACACACAAGGGACCATTACAGCTTCCTCAACGGAGCTTTGGATTAACAGCTTGGAGGTAGGGTTACCTGTCCCAGTGGATTAGGTTCCCTCAGCCTTATCTCCGATGAGCAATGGGGATGGAAGCCCTAGACAGCAGCTTGTACTGGGTACTGTCAAGGATAGTTTTCACCTACATTTTTTTTCTTTTTGCAATCCTCTGTCCTAGAAGTTCTGGAATTATCTTACCTTCCTCTTGGACATGCATCTGTAGCTCAGAAAGACGAACAGCTTGTGACAGTTGTGCAGGCCTCAGTCACAGGCCAGGTCTTCAGCCTCCAACGCCTGATGCTCCTTACCATGCACATTGCTCCCCATCCTGCCTCCCACTCACTTGCGATACATCACTTGATTGGTTTTTCCATCACACACAAAATTCACAGCACTGAGGAAGCCCCATCCTTTTTGCCTTCTGTAGAATACATTTATGTTTGTTTTAGCAGAATAACAGGAAAATATTTACCTCCGTTTTTAAAATGGTCCTAGTGGAGTCATCCAGAATTGATTTGAGGCAAGTATGAAAAACCACATTTTGAGCTCTCCCCTAAACCTCCATAAATGCAGGACTGGGACAGTGTGGCTTTCTGCCACTGTATTCCTTCCCATCTTACGTAATGGGTGTGATATGACCAAGCCCTGTGGAATCTATAATCGCAGACATGTAGAAAAAAAAGAGGTCGATCGGAAACAAGATGCTAAACGGGGTGGATGTTCCATTATGGAAGTAGTCTCTACATAAAAATCTCTCTGCATTCTGTAAAAAACTGGAGGAAACTGAGCATTCCCATTGTGAAATCCATCATTATAGGCCATCACCAGGACTTTAGAACCCTGCATTTACTCATCACCAATCTCCAATCCATTCATCTAAGCAGATTTCCAGAGACCGTCACATGTCTGAGCATCCCCTTTACGAAGAAATCAAAGAACAGTTCGCATGGAGCAGATATTCCTGGTTGGGTTTGGAGCTCACAACCATCGCTAGCTAATTTCCCTCATAGCTTTCAGTTCACCCTGATGTCCTTGATTCCCAGAGAACTGAATCAAACATATTCTTGCTGTAAAGCTAGCTGCTATTCTGGATTTCCTTCTGGACCCAAAAGTCACCTAGTTTGCATACAAAGTCGGATTCCCTGACATCCTGCTTCTTCTACTCTCTATACCTCTCCTGCATTCCATCTGGATGCCCGTTCAGGAAATTCGTTCTTTTATACAGGTAGAATTGTCTCTCTGACCTCACAGTTACCAGTCACCTTTCCACCACCATAGCATCTCTCTAGACACTTCACCTGCAAAGGACCCGGGCTCCTAGGGTCGCTTCATAAGTTCCAACTCCTTACTTTGCCTTAGCTACTCTCAGCCACTAGCTCTTCCCAAAGGGTGGTCTTTGTGAGCATTGTTTGGCCAGAAGGGCTGATGGTTCTTTTGTCAGAGAAAAGGCAAAGCCATCTCATTAGAGTAACCTAAACTGCTCATTTCAAGTCAAGCCACATAGCTAACAACCCAAAGTCACCAAATGTTCCAGAAAGTGAGAAATAAGATTTGTTTTGTGAGAGGTGACTGGATAAAATCCTATAAAGATTCGGTCCTTCTGGGCATGAATAACAATGCCTTCTTGACAGCTATTAGAGAAAACATACCACAGAGGTGAGAAGGATGCTCCCACTTCAATGAGCTCTGGCACTCATGAAATGAGGCTTCCCTTGTCATGTTGATCCAGTCAATGGTACATTATATGCTTTGATGTTAGGAGCAGAGGAATACCTCATGTTTATTTGAAGCTTCCCAGATCTTCCACTTCTGGATGTAGATGAGAACTATGTCTGATATAACGATGTCATAAACCATGACACTGGCCTTCAAAACTATGTAGTTCTGTCTTCTCATCTCTTGCTCACTTCCAGAGGAGCCCTCGTCTTGTTCCTGGACAGTGTGAGCCTCTTGCTACAAGACTCCTATGTGGCTAAGCCTTGGGTCTCTGCAGCAATGGGTGTTAAGCTCCCGCCGAGTGCTTTTGGAAATCAGAACGCCTCTGCCCCACCCAAACCAATTAGATCTGAAAGCTCTAGCGAGTTTTTTTTTCCTCTGCCGTATGACACTATTTGTTCCAAATTGTTTAACAGTGATAAAAAAATTTCATTTCTAGGTTCCAGTCTAAATGAACAAAAGGTTTTTATTTTGTCTTTCTAGAGCTAATAAACAGCTGTCTAAGGTGAGTTTCTAATTTGATATGAAATAATGTCTAAGGTTGAAGTCATTCCTTGCTCCTCAAGATAAAAGTAAGAAAACATGAGAAGAAATTTGTTCGCTTTAACCTTTAACAAGTCCTTATTTTTCTGTTTGGATGACATTATTTAAGAGTTTATAACATAACTTAACCCTGAAATCACAGCTGTCCTCCTGCCTCTGCCTCTGCCTGCCAAGTGTTACCATTACAGGTACGTGTCCCTTCACCTAGCTCGAGGAATTTATATTTTATTAAAGAGGATCCAGTACTCTGATGCAAACTGAAATCTCGTCAGCAGCTGCCAGCATAAGGCGACGCTGAGGTTTGCTTATTGTTCTGTAACAAATAACATGGAGGTATGTTTTTAAACCCATATTTTTGTTAAGTTACAGAACTACTTCCTAAAAGGGAAGCCGGTTGGAATTTGAAACTGGCCGCTCTGTCAATGAATTAATTTGACAATTTCTATGGTCTGAATTTGTAAATGACACAAAGCAGCTACTCCAAAAGGAAGAGTGCCTGATTCTTGTTACTTTGTGGTTTCTGCGTTTCAGTGACAAAGGCCATTTCAGAGAGTGCCTTCAAGTCCAGTCTGGCACATGAAGGGGCTCTTTTCTGTCATGAAGAACAGATCAAAAGGATGCCCTGTAGCCGTGGCTGTCCTTTATTTCTGCTGCTATAGTTATTGATCTATCGGGTAGAATACTACCACTGTACTTTTTTTTTTCTAGGCTCCTGATTCTATTACTATTTTCTTAATGTTTGCTGTCTAAAACACCAGCAGTAAGTCTAGACAAAATCAGCCACTTTGGTCACGATAAAAACTCTGACTTCGGAGTGACATACAGGACACTCAGTGTGGTGCGTGCAAAAACACACTAAGAGCTGCCTCACCTGTGCAGGAGCTGAAACAAACTGCAAACGACACTTATGTATAGTTTCCATACCTAAATGCGACCAAAGAAAAGATGGCTGTTGGGGCAAGGGAAGACTTTAAAAGGAGCAAAGAAAATCATTTTCTCACTCTGCCGCCTACCTATTTCACAATCCCTTGTCTCAGAACCCAACTGGTAGCAGATATTCTTCCTTTTTGTATAGACTCAGTAACTTTTGGGAATTCACAAAAAAATAATAAAAATGAACAATCATAAACCTTAAAGAAAAAGCTCAACTATCAGCTGTGTTTACAATAGCAGGACCCATGGCCAACACTGTACCTGGAGCCCTCTCAACCCTCCACACAAATGATGCCTGAAGATGAGCTACCCTGTGGCTCAGAACAGGTGCAGAGCAGGACTCTGCTGGGGTGCTTGGATTATTTTTGCTGTGGTTGTTCATTTGGTTCATTGGGCTACGTTGGGGAGAGGTGGTGGCTGACATTATTTGCTTGTTTGTTTGTTGTTTTTGAGACAAGGTCCTGTGCATCCAGTCTGACCCTAAACTTCTGATCTTCTTGCCTCAGCACATGCGTGCTGGATCTCCAGGTGTGAACGAACGGTCAGGCTCGGATGCAATGCCTCTTCCACATGTCAGTGTCTGGCCTCTTGTCTCTAACGGAAGCACACACTGCTGTGAAGACCAAGGGTCTGCACTTAGTCAAACCCTTAGGCAATTTTTCCCCCAAAATTTGGAAGCCACTGGACCAAAAAGGAGCTCGAAGTTCTCCTCGTGATCTCCGGGTCCTTCCAGAACAATTGCAACTGGCAACTGACTTTGACTCTTGGGAACTAAACACTGGTACTCCTCTTAAATTCTGTGGAAAAGTTTTCAAATTCTACCTAAGAAAGAAATATGTGAGGGGCCAGCGCTAATGAATACCCAGGTAGTGCCTCCCTAGCTCCTCCCTAGCTCCTCAGGACAGCAGACCTCACAATGCTTCAGGAAGTGCATTCCACAGAGAGCATGCTGGTGCCTGAGGTGCAGGGGAGTGCCCTAATTGAGACAAGCTTCCAAGAGAAATTGGATAATTAGAGAGCACGCACTCAAGTACCTCTGAGGAGTTACAGAGCACTAGAAAATATACAGGGTGCTAAAAGGCTGTAGGCCGCAATGTGCGTTGGTGCTAACTGTGAGAAATGGGCTCTTTTGAAGTCGGCTTTCAGTGCCTCTGAGGCAGAGGCTGAGACACAGATTTGGTGACCAGCGCTCACCATTCTTGGTCTGCCGGGTTTCCACATTCCTTTCTGCTCCCAGCAGCCATTCTTTTGCCATCATTTTAACTTCCTTCAAAATGTTCTGTTAGGTCCTCTGTTGACCTTGGTGACTGAGACAGAATGGTAAGCTATCTCCTTTCCTCTCGCATGCTGTTTGCTTTGCCTGGCTTTGTGATTCAAGGGAGTGGGGGCGTTTCACAGCATTGCTTTTACCTTCATCATTTGAGTGTTTATTTATAGGACAGAAAGACAAAATATGAAATAATTCTCTTATTTGAGTAATCTAGATATGAATTGAGGGATGTGTGTGTGTGTGTGTGTGTGTGTGTGTGAGAGAGAGAGAGAGAGAGAGAGAGAGAGAGAGAGAGAGAGAGAGAGATGAAAATAGAAGGTGACTCTGAGAAAACAGGAACCAGTGAGAAGTAGGGAGAAATAGAGGGGCTCATTGGAGCAGGGCAAATGTGAACAAGGGAGAATGATATATCTGTATGAAAGTGTCATAATGAAACTAATAATTCTGTATGCTTACTAAAATCTAAAATAGCTCAGTTATAAATCTACACAATAAATATGGCAGTGAGGCAACTGAACTTGTGTGTGTGTGTGTATGTGTGTATGCATGGTGTCTCTGTATGTGTGCATGCACATGTACATGTGTACTTGCCTGTCTGTGCATGTGCACACAGGTGTGCTTGTCTGTATGTGCACAAATATATATATATAGCTGTACTTGTCTGTGTGCATGCACAGATATACAGGTCTACTTGCCTGTGTGTGCACATATCTACAAGTGTACTTGCCTGCGTGTGTGTACATATACACAAGTGTGATGTGGGATTCCCCTCTGTATGCTGTGATTAATAAAGAAACTGCTTTGGGCCTATAGCAGGGCAAAACAGAGCTAGGCAGGGAAAACTAAATTGAATGCTGGGAGAAAGAAGGCAGAGTCAGGAGAACGCATGTAGCTCTGCCAGAGACAGGCGCCAGATGAAACCTTGCTGGTAAGCCACAGCTACATGGCAATACACACATTAATAGAAATGGGTTAAATTAAAATATAAGAGCATGTATAGCCAAAAAGAAGCCAGAGTTAATAGACCAAACAGTGATTTAATTAGTACAGTTTCTATGTGGTTGGTTTGGGGCTGAGCAGCCAGGAACAAACAAGTGGTCTCCTATTACACATGTTCACTTGCCTGTGTGTGTACATATCTACAGGTGTACTTGTCTCTGTGTGTGCACATATCTACAGGTGTACTTGTCTGTGTGTGTATGCATATCTACAGGCGTACTTGCCTCTGGGTGTGCACTTATATACAGGTTACTTGCCTGTGTGTGTATGAATATGGATGCTAAAAATAAATCCCACACTGGCTCAGATTTGAATATAATAAGTGGTTATTTATTTGGGGGTAGACTTACAGATCACAGTCCTCTGCACAAGTGGGGAAACAGGAACCAAATCCAGCAGCTGGAAGAGAAAGTGAATGCATTTTTTATATCAGCATTTATAGTATAAGAGGCCATGCCCAAGTGGGCAGATAACTTAAAGGATTTCCTATAGCACCTCTCCTTTTTGTTTAAATAAGAGAGTTCTAAGCCTAATACTAAATTATATACAATAAGAACAAATATCAGGTATAAGAATTAGAATTACAATCAGCATAAACAAAATCAAGCAAGAAACATGTGACAGATGTTTCAATAATTATGCTATCCTGAGGAGTTTAATATTTGCATTATAAATAACTTGGCCAATTCATAAGAGGAAAGTAACTACAACTATCTAGTCTTCAACCCCACCGATGATCTGAGAAGGGAAATAGTATTGCTTGAGTAAGCAGGAAGTGCAACCAAGTAACTTCCAAAATGTGTAACAAATGAAAGAGACAGCTGGCTACCTGGGCAATCACCCAAAGTCTCATTTGCAATGTTGGCACAACCAACTTTGCCTAAGGCCTAGAGTAACTAACAGAAGATTTTCAGAGGCAGGAAATTTTTCAAAACCATCTTACCCTATCTTGGCAAGATTTGACAGTCTTTTTTCTTGTATCCTGCTTGTCCTGTCCAGACATCGTGTGTTTTGTCAGTGGTCAAAACATGGGCAGTTCCTTGCCCAAAGGCCAGTTTTGTCAAGAAGAAAAGAAGCTCCAAGTGGAGTGTCTTAGGTGCTCAACATTCTCTTAGGAATAGATCAGTACTGTCAGGAGAAATCATGTCTCATGTCAACAGAACCCTGAGTTATTTAAATGCCATATTCTACAGCTTTTTGAAGTGGGTGAAGGTTACCTACCTATGCAGAATACAATCTTTATGTATCTAAAGAACTTGATTAGTCTAACTGTAAGTATGACAAACATGGATGACTATTGACCTATAATTCTATAAAACTATAATATCTATATAACTTAAAGACTAAGACTTTATATTAGAATATTAAACATTCTTA
The DNA here is from genome assembly GCF_982192425.1 of Myodes glareolus. Classification (NCBI taxonomy): domain Eukaryota; kingdom Metazoa; phylum Chordata; class Mammalia; order Rodentia; family Cricetidae; genus Myodes; species Myodes glareolus. Next base: position 59,822,312 of record NC_142041.1, on the reverse strand, counting down.
AACAACTGTGCAATAAATGAGGACAATGATCATAAAATGTAAACAATGTATAAGTATCTTGATCAGAGGTAGAAATGTATATTGCAATATGATAAATATATCCCAAAATTGTATCAACAAACAAGATGTCTTAAGCAGAGATAGAAACATGCGTGCATACAATATAACAAAATAACTTTGCCTAGGATACAAATATTGTAGATGAAAATAGGAACATATTCAATATAAGTTTATATTAATATTCAAGAATCTATACCAATGTAAATTGCCTATAAATAATAGCTCACCAATATTCCCTCTATTACTCATTATTATTATTAGTGTGAGTAAGCTCACACTAATCTATTATCCCACCCAATTTCCCTTTTTTTTTCAAAGAGATCCCTGAGCCTATATAATTTTCCCCCAACTCTATGCCAATTATAACCAACCCCTAAATGATATTCCTAACCCTGAGGACAAACTTTGTTAGGAAAGGGAACGTTGTCTTCTAGAATTACTTCCAGCTGTCATCAGTACAATGTTCTTTCTGTGGGATCCTATGAAAGTAAAATGATGGTTAAGTTTTTAGATTATTGTCTGGTATAATTGCAAATAGTCTCTGAGCATTTGGTAGGGTTTTTCTGAGGTTTTTATTTTGGAGTTCTGGCCAGAACCTTATAAAAAGGTACAAGACCCCTTCCCCAAAAGGTCACTGTGAACACCCCCAAATATTACTTTGTCTAATAAACAGCAGGAAGTAGTTTGGAGAGAACTATGCCCAAATTCTCAAATATTGTTTATAAGTGTTTGTTTACATTTAAAGGGGGATATGCTATAGAGATGAATACTTTGTATTAGTATGGATCTTGGCTTATTGATACAAATTTAAAGTCAATTTTGTTATTGAATATTTTTGTTCTTGAATAAGGTATTGTGTTTGTGCAGCTCATTTAGAAGTGTAATGTATAATTAAGAAATAAAGGTTGATAGATAATCATCTATAATAGTCAAGCTTGTAGTCATGTTAGTTATATTTTCTAGATGTACAGAGACGTATTTCAGATGGATAGGCATTCTTCCAGCCTTTCAAAGACTACAGAATATGGCATTTAAAAGGTTTAAAGAACTTGGGACTTTTCATGACAGTGAGACACATCTGCTCCTGGCATTGCCAATTACTTCAAGAGGAAGAAGGGCACTAAAGAAACTCCTTGTGGTGTTGGTTAGCCATTTGGGCAAGAAATTGCTCTTGCCTGGACTGCTTGATGTTATGCTGTGTGAGCTAGACATGCAGGACCCATGGAGAGATAACTGCTGAAGCTGCCTAAGAAAGGTGATATAGTCCTTACGGGGTTCCTGCTTCACGATAAAAATCTGCTAGACATTCTGCAGGACACAGAAGAAAGTGACCGACAAACTGCCAATATATATGGAACTGTCTTTGAAATTTCCTGCTTTATAGAAATGTCTGCTGAATACTGTGGGTCTATAGGCTGAAGATGGATGCCCCAACAATACAAAAGAACTATGGGTGACTGTCCAGGAAGCAAGAAGTCTCTGTCAACTCTAAAGTTTTGGAAGTTGTTTACAATGCACTTTCTGTTTACTTAGATAATATTATATCCTTCTGGAGTCTTTGATGAAGTTGAAGAACATAGTTATAGTTTTACTTAGATATAATAAAAGATAAAGTAGAAATAAATATTCTAACTGTAATTCTTGCTTGATAACTGTTTTGTTACATGTAATTTTACTATGTTAAAGTTAAAACCTTCCTTTATATTTAAACAGAAACGGGGAGGTGATGTGGGATTCTCTTCTATATGCTATGAATATGATTGGTTAATTAATAAAGAAAACAGGCTTGGCCTGATAGGGTAGAGTAGAGCTAGGCAGGAAAAACTAAACTGCATGCTGGGAGAAAGGAGGCAAAGTGAGAGAGAAGCCATGTAGCCCTGCCAGAGACAGATGCTGGACAGAACTTTACCCGGTAAGCCACAGCCACGTGGTGACACACAAATTAATAGAAATGGATTAAATTAATATGTAAGACTTTGACAATAAGAAATTAGAGCTAATGGGCCAAGCAGTGATTTAATTAATACAGTTTCTGTGCAGTTATTTTGGGAGTCTGGGCAGCCAGGAAACAAACAAGCAGCCTCCTACTACAAATGTACATGTATGTACAGGTGCACTTGCCTGTGTGTGTGCACACGTGTAGGACAGTTTGATGTCAGATTAGATTTTGAAAATAGGTATCTCACTAAATCTGGAACTTACTGTTTCAACTGGATAGTCCTGTTGCTAAGTGTGCCCACATTGCACCTGGTTCTTATGCTGACTCTGGGGACCTTAACTCAGGCCCTCTTGTTTTCATACAGAACATGTGACCCATTGTGCCACCTCTCCAGCTGCAGCTAACCTTTCAGTGCAGCTTCATATATTTGGGACTTAGGTTCTTAAGCAGCAGACACCTAAATTGGATTATGAACACTATGGGGCATTTTGGGTATATCATTAAGAAAATCAGACTTGAGTGACATCTGGAGAACTTGACAGGGCAGCAAGAAGCTTAGGAAGAGCTCCTAACAAGAAGCATAAAACCAGTGACACACCTCCACCACCACCACCTATACCACCACCACCTCCATCCTTACCTTACCACCACCTCTACCATCACCACCACCACCTACCTCCTCCACCACCACTACCACTTCCCTCACCACCACCACCTCCACCTTCACTGTGACAAGAATTCTCCAACTATGCTAAATTCTCAGTTTCCTGTAGACTTGTTAAACCATGGTGGCTCAGCTGTGAGCCATGCTGGGTCTAGAGTCTTTGTGGAAAGCAGTCTCAGGGGTTTACTCTGTGTCTGCTGGTGGAGCTCAGAATAATTTAATTTAAAAAATTGTTAATGTAAAGAACTGGAAGATTAAAGAAAATCAAATACCAAACTGAAGATATACAGAAGGAGTAACTGCATGGAACACGGACTATCCCAGGCCTGCTAGAACCCTCTAGAAGCCAGGAGAAGCACTGTCTCCTAAATTACAATCTTGAACAAAGAGAACTGAGTCCAGCTAATGCTGTCTTAACATGAAGGAACACCTTGCAATCTGGACTCTTGTGGTGGCCCACCCGTGACTCAGTTTCCATTTGGAGTCCATTCTGACTTATAAGTCATTTGAGTTCAAGCTTGATTGTTTCAGTCTCCTTGAGAGCTGTGATAAAGTTCTGATTAAGCTCATTGGAAGGAACATATTATTTACTAAGACAAAGGTTGGCAAATGCCAGTTGAGGGGACCTCCAGAGAGAAAAAGAAATTGCTTGCTGCTAGCAGGACTCACATGATAGATAGCAGACGTGTTTGCACTTTCTCCCAAGCACAGTGCAGGGAGGTGGTTAACTGACTGTACTGCTCTTTGTCCTGCATTCCTGCCTTTACTCTGTACAAAAGCAAGTTCTAAAATAAATGCTGGGGTATTTGGCATAGACCAACAGACCTCCTGGATCTTTCCTGTATCTGTCTCAGTTTCTCAGTTTCTTTCATCGGCCATTTCCTCAGTTCTCACACACACACCCCTCCAGGTACCTGGGTTGACTTCTCAGCAGACTCCCACAGACTCTGACCATGGGAGGTGGGTCTCTGCCAACTGGCTGCCCACACACCTAAGCCTGGTGCCTCCAGTGGTTGGAGAGGCTGCAGATCCTTCCGTTTATAGAGAGAAGCAGCATTGTCAGGCCTCTTGGAACTAGTATGACAGCAGTGAAGAAACTGGGGAGACATTTCTGCTCCTCCCTTTGGCCATCAGGCTTTGGAGACAATGGATCTACTGAACTTTCCCAAGACTTTCATTCAGGGAGAAGAAAAAGACTGGGAACCTAATGCCACCCTCGCAAGTCGTTGCTCTCTGGGAGATTTCACATATTTCTGACAACCTGTTAGATCACTTTCCAGAAAAGATTGGAACTCAGACAATGATACCAGTCAGGACCACACCTTGACCAGAACTGCTTAGCCATGCATACCCTTCAACCACTTAACTACCTTTCCTGCTGCTAAGATGAAATATCCTGGTAAAGGACATTTGAAAAGCATCTTACAGTAAATGAAGTTTATTTTGGTTTCCAGTTCAGGGCATCACCACGGTGGAGAAGTCAGAGCGGCCGGACAGTGAAACTAGTCACGTCACATTCAGTCAGAAGCAACAGAAGATAAGTGCTTGTGCTCTTTCCCATTCTCTAGGATCTCAACCCAGGGAATGATGCCATCCACAGTACAGGGTCTCCCGACTTTGAAAAACCCAATCAAGATAATCCCCCACAAGCATGCTCAGAGGCATTTTAAAACTCCAAGTTTGATTTTAAAACTTATTAAGTTAACCATTGAGATTAAATATCTCAATTGCTAGGGGTGGATGGCTAAGACCAGGGACTGGCGGGGCCCTGGTTCTGACCTGAACAACTGGGGAAACATGATTGTCAAGTGGTAAGTCCCTTCCTCCTCCTCTTGTCATCTAGTCTTCTAGCATCCTCTACAAACCAAAAGTCAGCTCCAAAGACAATGGCCGAATTTACAGAAACCACTCCCCACGACCACAAATCCAGAAACAGCAGAGTAGACAAAGGCTGAGAGGCAATGCCATAATCAAACCAGACACCTGAAGGAAACCAAGGTGTTTACTGAGGAGCACAGCTTAATGGGAGCCGAAAAGAGGGTGAGAGAGCCAACGTATGAGGAGCAAGTGCCAGGGAAGTGTGTCTAAGATCTGAGCACTGATGTCTCACCTGGCTCCTGAAGCAGGACATTATTGTCATTTGGAAAGATGGGCACTCCAAGCAGCAATGGTTAGAGGGAATTTGAAAATGACTTCATCAACACACAGCATATGGAACACTGAGAGAGACCATGCAAAAAGTTACAGAACTCAATGTCAACAGAGCATTTTCTGGATACACCTCAAAAGCACAATATCTCCTTAGGAATTGTTGCAGTAGCATGGTATTTAAAAATTTGGGTTTGGAACACAGCAAACTAAGGTCCAATAGCAGGGGTTCTTTATCTTCCTTTTGTTTTGGTAACCCCCAACCATAAAATTATTTCCATTGCTACTTCACAGCCGCACCTTTGCTACTGCCATGATTCTCAATGCAAATATCTGATATGCAGGACAGCTGATATGTGACACCTGTGGAAGGGTTGTTCAGCCCCCAAGGGGTCACTACCACAGGTTGAAAACCACTGGTCTATGGAATCTCTACAATTCCTGGTGGAGACTTGGATGAAGACACTGTAAATACAGACTGGGTAGTGGAATGAGGGCCGGGGATGGGTGAAGAACAACCAAGACAACCAAACCCGAAGAGGATACACTCACACAGAGAGGGAGACCCTTCACACAAGGCCTCCAGTATTGGCAGAAGTGGTTTTAGGAGATGCATTAAGTTCTAAGAGGATTCAACTCCAGAAGGATCTCCTATGAACCTGCTGGAGAGTGCAAGTCTTATTGTAAAAAAAAAAAAAAAAAAAAAAAAAAAAAAAAAAAAAAAAAAAAAAAAAAAAAAAACCTCAAGTTTAACCCACAGTTTCCTTGACTTACTAAAATCAAGAAGCCTGGTTTCCCAAAGCATCGCCCTGAGTTGTTCTTCCAGATCACACTTTGTAATACACCCGTTAGATATTATCTGTAAACAGCATGTAATTCCCCATTTCATAGGAGAAATCCATTCCCTTCTCATTCTTTGTTGTCTTAACAAAACTGAAATATAACCTCTGTGTTATTTTATAAAACTCTCCAGATCAGCTGGGTTGAGACTAATAGCTGTGGACCAGATCCTGGTGACAAATACTACCCCAGACAAACCCCTGCCCGCACAGCCTGCTGCCTTTTTGGGCCCTGGCCACTCTGGAGAGTGCCCACACACAGTCTGTGGGTGATTTCCCCACTGTGAGATGCCAGGCAGGAGGGCACAATGGCAGCTCACAGCAGCTCTGTCTTTCCAGAAAGAGCAAAGTTTTCTTAATTTTTCCAAAATTGCTTGGTTTTCAGGAAACCAAACTTGGCAGCAGAACAGAAACAAAAATAAAACAAACCAAATGCAAGAAAGGTACCTTGAGAAAAATTGCTAATAAAATTTTGTATCTCCTGCAGAAAGAGAATTTGGCAGAAATCAGGATGAACTTACAGAAATTAAACAGACACCAAAGGCAACTTTAACAACTCCAAAGCAATTTTACTCTAGCTGAGTGGTCCAGGAAGAAGGGTCAATCTCTACCTTCTCTGAAAGCAAACCCAGAAAATGACTCCAAGTTTCTTTCCTAAGTTCCAAGATGGTGTTCTGTAGATGTCAGATGGACATGCACACATCCTCTCCCTGCTCAGAAAACCTTTCCTGGGTTATCAGTCCCTACATTTTTTCTAGACTAGTGAAGGTTGCTAAATATGCTCTCCTATTGTGGATCAAAGGCAAAACTAATTTTATTCCAAAGGCATAAATGCTTTCATGTTTGTAGGACATGAAAACACATTTCAATTGTACATTTAAAATTTCAGCTGTCACCCAAGTTTCAGACAATACTGGAAGGATGGGCTCTGTGTTCTCAGATACACGTGTTTGGAGAAAGTAGCTACACACACACACACACACACACACACACACACGCACGCACGCACACACACACCAATGAAGAACCTTTGTAATCAGACTTTTTTTGAATTCCCAGCTCCCAAATAATGACATGGAGACTTCTGTTTAATTATGAAATCTTGGCCTTAGCTTAGGCTAGTTCCCAATTAACTCTTAAAACTTAAATTAACCTGTTTATATTAGTCTACATTCTGCCATGTGGCTCATTACCTCTCCCATACTGTACATCCAGCTTCCTACAGGTCTAGCTCTCCACCTCTCTTATTCCTTCCCAGAGTTCCCATCTTGGAAGTTCCACCTATCCTCTCCTGCCTAACTATTGGCTGTTCAACTCTTCATTAAACCAATCAAAAGGTGCCTTAGCAGAGACACATCTTCACAGTGTACAAAAAGATTATCCCACCACAGAGCTTTCTTTTTTATTATAATAATTATTGTTTTGTGAGTATAATTGCATCATTTCTCCACTCCCCGCTCCCCACAGCCTCTCCCATGAACCTCTTTGCTTTCAAATTTATGGCCTCTTTTTCTTTAGTTGTTGTTACACATAGACAAATACAGTTTTGATTGTCTGTAATAGTCTGTCTATTGTAAGTAGACGTCTCTTTAAGAAAAGGTGAGAACTACACTTATCTGTGGGAATACTGATAAGTATTTAGAATGTAGTTAGATTATAAATGTGGATAAAGTGGTAGCTTCAGGTGACCAGTAGCTTAGGTTGCTAGAGGCCTCGAAAATTAGGTTCTCGTGACTAACAACTCAAAAGGGGCTTCTGATGCCTAGTCTTGGTGTTTTTGTTATGTAATCTTAAAGTTGGATACCTGTGGGAGACAGAGCTGCTTCTCCTGCTTTTCCTGCCCTCCCTGTTCCCCTTGTTCCCCCTGCTCCCCCATTCCTCCTGCTCCTCCTCCTCCATTTAATTGGGGCATGGGCTTGCTTACAGTTACAGACTCTTAGTCCATTTTCATGATGGAAAGGAGCATGGATACCAAGGGAAGTAACTGAGAGCTACACCCTGGTGCATAGGCCAAGAGAGAGATGGGGTCTTTTTAAAGCTCTAGCCCACCCTTAGTGACCCCTTTCTCCAACAAGGCTACACTTATCTCTACAATGCCATACCCCCTATTCCTTCTCAAATAATGCTTCTCCCTCTAGACAAAACATTCAGATATATGAGGCTGTGGGGGTCATTTCTTATTCAAATCACCAAACACCCTTCACAATGCTCAACTGAACTGAGTAGCTCACCCACATGCCTTAACCCAGACAGTGACTGTGGGTGGCAGCCTTTTTCTGGCGAGCTCTTTCCATTTTCCAACTCTGAGGTTCTCATCCATGAACCTATGATAAATTCCTTCCCAAGTACCCCTGTGTTACTCATCAAATTCATTCTTTAGTTTGCATATGACAAAAACCCCGAAGCTACAAGCCCAGGGTGGCTTTGATGGCTACTAATTTCTGGGCTCCTAACCCCCAAGTTACTGGTCATCTGAAATGAAAATGACTCTGTCATCATCAAGAATCCATTTTTTTTTTCTGGGTCTGGGTTACCTTACTCAGGGTGACTTTTTCTAGTTTCATCCATTTGCCTTCAAATTTTCTGATGTCATTGTATTTAACCACTGAGTAATACTCCAGTGTGTATATACACCACATTTTCTTTATCCATTCTTCCATTGAGGGACATCCAGGTTGTTTTCAGGTTTTGGCTATTATGAATAACACTGCTATGAACATAGTTGAGAAAGTGTCCTTGTTGATTGACCATCCTTTGGGTCTATGCCCAAGAATGGTAATGCTAAGTTTTGAAAATTGATTTCCAATTTTCTGAGAAACTGGCATTTTGATTTTCAAAGTGGCTGTACAAGTTTGCACTTCTACCAGCAATGGAGTAGTGTTCTTCTTGCTCCACATCCTCTCTAGCATAAGATGTCACTAATGTTTTTGGTCTTAAGCATTCTGACTGGTGCAAGATGAAATCTCAGGATCATTTTTCTTTGCATTTCCCTGATGGCTAAGGATGTTAAACATTAAGTGTTTTTTAGTCATTTGATGTACTCACTCATAAGTGGATATTAGTTGCAAAATAAGAGATAACCAGGATACAATCCACAGTCCCAGAGGGGCTAGCTAATAAGGAGTGCCCATAAAGGATGCATCGATTTCCCAGAGAAGGAGAATTAGAAGAGATCTCCTGGATGGACTGGGGGTGGGTGGAGATAGGAACATGAGGTACTGGGTTGGAGAATGGTTGGAGGGAGAGAGTACTGAAAGAGATGTCTTGATATGGGGGACACTTAGGGGTTAAGTAGAAACCTGGTGCAAGTGAAGCTTCCAAGAATCTCCAAGGATGACCCCAACTAAGGTCACTAGCAATAGTGGATAGGTAGCTTAAACTGGTCACCTCCTGTAATCAGACTGGTGATTATCCTCATTGTCATCAGAGAGATTTCATCCAGTACCAGATGGAAACAGATACAGAGACCTACAGCCAAGCACTTGGCTGAGCTTTAGGAATCCTGCTTAAGAGAGGAAGAAAGGATTGTACAGAGGGTCAAGGTCATCACAAGGGAACCCATAGGAACAACTAACCTGGGTTCATAGGATCTCACAGACTCTGGACCAACAACTGGGGATCCTATATAGGACCAGCCTTAACACTCCGCATATGTGTGACAGTTATGTAGCTTAGTCTACTTGTAGGTCTCCTAGAAGTGGTAGCAGGGCCTGCCCCTAACACTTAGGATGGCTTTTAGGAACATATTCCTAATACCGGGTTACCTTTTCCAGCCTTAATACAGAGGCAGGAGCTAGTTCTACAGCAACTTAATATGTTAAGCTTTGTTGACACCCATGGAGGCCTGCTGTTTTCTGAACGAACAGAAACAGAGGAGGAAAGAATTAGACATGGGAGGGCAGGAATGGTAGAAGAGAAAGGAAGGAAGACTTTGGTCAGAATGTAAAATAAATGAATAAATTCAATTTTAAAAAGAATCAAAGAAAGAAAAAGAATCCACTTTTCCCATACCATGATTTCACTTGATTTATTATTGAAAAGGGCCTAGTGAGTGAAATTGGGCAGAGACAGTATACATCTTCACCTCCAGTAGGTTATGCAACTGCCTGGAAGGAGAGGAGAGCCTCCAAAAAGACACACTATGCTCTTCCTTTCAGCTACCAAATTCCTGAGACAAGGGACCCCACCAAATTAACAATTCACCAAGCGTTCATGCTGGAGGAGAGAAAGGCCAGTAATATCAGAAGTGACACCCATAAAGTCTCACCGAAATGACTTCCCAAGCAGGCTGAACAAAAACAATACCAAATGATCCACTGAAGTAAGCAGTGAAAAGCTTGTGAGGCCTCAACCCTACACAAAGAACGATAGGCAAATGAGGAAAGCTGGGAGTGGGAGAGGTGGGCTTCCTCAGGAAAGAGTGCACTAATTGGTTGTCCAGTGCAAAATGATCATCTCTGAAAATGTGCATAAGAGTAACATTATATAGACAAAACAGGTTATATTTGGGAATATGTGTGTGTCTTAGTTGGAGTTTCTATTGTTTTGAAGAGACACCATGACCTTGGTAGCTCTTATAAAGGAAAATATTTAATTAGGGTTGGCTTACAGTTCAGAGTTTTATTCCATTGCCGTCATGGCGAGAAGTGCAGTGACACACAGTCATGATGCTGGAAAGGTACCTGGGAGTTCTCCATCTGGATATGTAGGCAGCAGGGAAAGACTGCAACAATGGGCATGACTTGAGCATCTAAGACCTCAAAGCAAGCTCCCAAAGACACAATTCCTCCAAAAAGGCCTCATCTCCTAATAGTGCCACTCTCTATAGGCCTATGGGCAACACTTCCTCCAACAAGCCACACCCACTCCAACAAGGCCACCCTGCCTAGTAATGCCACTTTCTGTGGCCCTTATGCGGCCATTCTTATTCAAACCACCACATTCTACTCCCTGGCCTGCAAAGTCTTGTAGTGATAAAATAATGCAGAAATGCATTTAGTCAAACTTCAAAAGTCACCATAATCTAGCATAGTCTCAACAATGTTTTAAAGTCCAAAGTTGAAAGTCTCTTCTGAGACTCATGCAATCTCTTAACTGTAACCCCTGTAAAATCAAATTCAAAAAGCAGATCGCATACTTCCAACATATAATGGCATAGGATATGCATTACAATTCCAAAAGAGAGCATAGTGAGGAAATACTAGACCAAAGCAAGATTAAAACCAGCTGGGTAAACTCCAAACTCTGCACTTCCATGTTTGGTGTTAAAGTGCTCTACAGCACAAATGCCCAAGTCATTTCAGCTTTGTTGACTACAACATACTTCTTTCTATTGGGCGTGTTCTACTCTCTGTTGGAAGCTTTTCTAGTTAGGTATCATATGGCTTTGGCATCTCAGACAGTTTGAGGTCTCCAAGGCAGTGCAGGCTTCCCCTTCACAGCTTCACACAGTGGCCCCTCTAGGCCTCTGATGTGGGATTCCCCTCTGGATGCTATGAATATGTTTTATTACCATTGGCTAATAAAGAAGCTCCTTTGGCCTATGACAAGGAAGAATATAGCTAGGTGGGAAAACTAAACTGAATGTGGGGAGAAAGAAGGAGGAGTCAAGCAGATGTCATGTAGGTGCCGAAGGAGAAAGATGCTGGAAACTTACTGGTAGGCCATAGCTTCGTGATGATATACATATTAATAGAAATGGATTAATTTAAGATGTAAGAGCTAGCTAGAAATACACCTACACTATTGGCCAAATACTGAAGTAATTAAGAAAGTTCCTGTGTGACTATTCAGGTCTGGGCAGCTGAGAAATGAATGAGCAGTCTCCTTTTACATTGTGTTTTCTTTGAATTTTTTTACCATTAATGAGCTAACTGCAGAGAGACATTTGATTGTGGGAGCTGTTGAGCTAAACCCACATAAAGGGATCTTGATTCAAAATTTGGGTCTAAGGGTATGTTACTTTGGAAAAGAGGTCCTGTTTTTGTTTTCACAGAGATGGGAACCTGTTGATTCCTTCCAGGCTAATGTGGTCTGAATGAACAAAAGCCTCTCCCCCAATAGGCCTCCATGAACCCTATGAATGCTTCACCCAACAAACAGCAGGAAGCAGCTTGGAGAAAACTATGACCAAATTCCCAAAATGATTACTTATATGTGTTTATTTTCGCTTTAAAGGGTTGGTGATAAATGTTTTATGGTCACAGTAAATTTCTAAAAAAGAATAAGGAGGATATGATATGGAGATGAATTCTTTGCCTTGGTATGAATCTTGGTCTATTGATGCAAATTTAAGGTCAATTTTGTTACTCTGTGCATATGAATTTCTGTTCTTGTTTAAGATATTGGGTATGTGTAGTTCACTTAAAAGTACAATGTATAATTAAGAAATACAGATTAATAGATAGTCATCTATAATAAAGCTTTCAATTAGGTAGTTAGGATTTTTTAGATATACAGAGATAAATTTCAGTTACATAGATAATCTTTAACACTTCAAAGGCCTACAAAATATGGCATTTAAAGGGTTTTAAGAACTTAGTCTTTTCTTGACAGTGAGACACGTCTGCTTCTGGCAGCACCAATTACTTGAAGAGGATGATGAACATTGAAGAGGCTCCTTATGGAGTTTTCTAGCCATTTGGGCAAGAGACTGCTCTTACCTGGACTGCTTGATGGTATATTATATGAACTGGACATGCATGACCCACAGAAAACTGACTGCTGAACTTGTCAGAAGAAGGTGAGACAGTCCTTCAGGGTTCCTGCTTCACAAAAGAGTCTGCCAAACATTCTGTAGGATACAGAAGAAATTGACTGGCAAACTGCCAATATACATGAAACAGTCTTTCAAATTCCCTGCTTCATGGAAAACTGTCAGATATTATAGGTCTGTAGACTGACGATGGATGCCCCAATATTACAGAAAAACTTTGGGTGACTGTCCAGGCAGTGAGACATCTCTGTAAATTCTAGAGTTTTGAAAGTTGCTTACAATGCACTTCATGTTTACTTAGATAATATTATATCTTTCTGGGGTCTTTGATGGAGTTAAAGACGGAGAATTATAGTTTTCCTTAGTTATGATAGAAGATAAATTAGATGTGAAACTGTAGACTCACAAAGAAATATAATTGCAATTATTGCTTGATACCTGTTTTGTTATATGTAATTTTATTGTACAAAAGTTAAAACATTCCTTTTTTTTTAGACAAGAAAGGGGGGATGATGCGGGATTCCCCTCTCTATGCTGTGAATATATTTTATTACCATTGATTAATAAAGAAGATGCATTGGCCTATGACAGGACAGACTAAAAGCTAGGCGGGAAAACTAAATTAGTGCAGGGAGAAAGAAGGAGGAGTCAGGCAGATACCATGTAGTTCCCAAAGGAGAAAGACACCAGAACTTTACTATTAGGTCACAACCTCGTGGTGATACACAGATTAATAGAAATGGGTTAATTTAATATATAAGAGCTAGCTGGGAATACACCTAAACTATTGGCCAATGTTGTAATTAATATGGTTTTGTGTGATTATTCAGGTCCGAGTGACTGGAAAATGAATGAGCAGTCTTCTTTTACAGCCTCTATGCAGGGCTAACTTTGATATATATCTGTCTGTAAGCTGTGGTGCAAGAGAGATGGGCACAAACCATGCAGAGAAAGCTTGAGTACCGAGTGTTATTTGGGGAGAGAGTATTGGGAGAGTAGGGGAAGGAGGGAGGGGAGAGACACAGAGTTATGGCACCAAATTTAAAATACAACCAGATGAAGATATGGCACGAGAAGGATGAGCCCAAACTGCAGTGGGTACCAAAGTATACCATGCAGAGAGAGTCTGAGTATGGAGTTTTCTTTGGGAAAAGGGCATTGGCAGGGTAGGAGGAAGGAAGGAAGGAAGGGAGAGACACAGAGAAAGAGAGAGAAAGAGACAGAGAGAAGGAGAGGAGTGGGGGAGAGGAGAGGCTAGGACTGTCTTGCCTTGGCAGGAAGAGAAAGATCAAGAGTGGGCAGGACTTGTCTCTTAAAGGGACATTTGCACTGTGTATGGTGGAACTGCTTGCCATAAGCTGAGGGGTGACTGTGCCCAAGGAGCAGAGGCAAGGTATGCCTGGATACTAACATTCCTCACTTCTTTTTATTTTGTTAAAAAGGTGAGGAGTTGGGCATGGCAGGTTAAGTGGATAAGAATGTCAAGTTCTCAAGACTGCTTCCTGCTGATTTTGTGGCATGGATGGTGGAGGGGTGGGGTGGCGGGGGGGTGCTGAGACAGCTGGGATGCTGCCACATCCTGGGGTAGCTGGTAGAGGGGTGGGGTGACGGGGGGTTGCTGAGACAGCTGGGATGCTGCCACATCCTGGGGTAGCTAGTTGCTTCACTGCTGTCTGGACTCTGTGGAACTGTCTGGAGTCTCTTGGACTAGGTGCTGGCAGAGTAGAGGACAAGGTTAAGTTTAGGGGAAAAAATTCTTTGGGTCCTGGTGATTGAAGGGGAAGGTGTCATGATTGGCAGTATAATGAGAGAGAAATCTGATAACTTGCGTTTGTACACCTTACAGCACCTTCTTATACTCTGAAACATTTTTATTCTCAGGACCTTTATAATTTGCAGGCACACACCTTAGTAACTCGTATTTGTACACCTGAAACACCTTCTTAGACCCTAAAATATTCTAAGATCCTCACATCCTAAACTCTCATGTCTTTACATCAATAAACCTTAAAGCGCATGATTTTTGTTCATCATTATGACATTTCCTTTACACTCAGGAGAAATCTGTTTTGTGAGTTTATCTCTTTTTTGAGTTTGGTAATGAGGTACAAGAGCGAGGCCTGTGACTTGAATCCTACGCAGAGAACTTAGAAGGCAGCTGGCAAAGCAGCCAGTCATCCAACAGCATCAGAGATCTTCAGAAGGATAAATTATACCTGAGTCATTGATTTAAAAATGGCAGAAGCTTGGTTGGCTACCTAGATAGCCACTTCCCAGGGTCCTCCATGGTTGTCATTGAGGGCAGGAGCTTCAGGGAGACATCTGTCTTGCAGACGTCAGCATGGGGCCTGACAGGCTTCAGAAGACTGTGGTTTAGGATTCTGTAGGAAGACCAGCCTACCTTGTGCTAGGCAACAAGGCTGTTGATTCCAGGGTTCTGTTGTCCACTGTCTCTAGATCTTCATCAGTTTAGATGAAAGGCAGTATATCTCAGTGGCTAGTGCTTTCACTTGATGAAGCAAGTTACAGGTGGACATTCTTCTGTGCCCATTTACCTTCTATGGAGGAAATGAGGTTGCTGTCAGGAACCAACCTGTCTCTCTGTTATAAAAATCCTTTTAATAAACATTTAAATGTCGTTTTTCCAGATCTCTGAGCCTTTGAGGGCTGTCTATTGGCAATATATGAGTTACGGCTGCAGTATAGGATCTGCCTGGAGGGCAGGTTCTGTGCTGAGAGGATGTGGAGGAATGTTTTACCCATAGTCCTTCAGATTGACTGTAATTGGCTTTAACTTAACAGGTGAAATTTATGTTTCAGAATGTTAACTTATGTTAATTTGAAATAGATTTCTTATTTTATGTTATTGATATTTATTGAGCTCTACATTTTCTCTGCTCCTCTCCCTGCCTCTCCCCTCCCTCTTCAATCCTCTCCCAAGGTCCCCATGCTCCCAATTTACTCAGGAGATCTTGTCTTTTTCTACTTTCTACTTCCCATGTAGATTAGATCTATGTAAGTCTCTCTTAGTGTCCTCATTGTTGTCTAAGTTCTCTGGGATTATGGTTTGTAGGCTGGCTTTCTTTGCTTTATGTTTAAAAACCACCTATGAGTGAGTACATGTGATAATTTTCTTTCTGGGTCTGGGTTACCTCACTCAAAATAATGTTTTCTAGCTCCACCCATTTTCCTGCAAAATTCAAGATGTCATTATTTTTTTCTGCTGTGTAGTACTCCATTGTGTAAATGTACCACATTTTTCTTATCCATTTTTGATCGAGGGGCATTTAGGTTGTTTCCAGGTTCTGGCTATGACAAACAAAGCTGCCATGAACATAGTTGAGCACATGTCCTTGTGGCACGATTGAGCATCCTTTGAATATATACCCAAAAGTGGTATTACTGGGTCTTGAGGAAGGTTGTTTCCTAATTTTCTAAGAAATCACCACACTGATATCCAAAGGGGTTGTACCAGCATGCATTCCCACCAGCAATGCAGAAGTGTTCCCTTTTCCCCACAATCTTTCCAGCATAAATTGTCATCAGTGTTTTTGATCTTGGCCATTCTTACAGGTATGAGATGGAATCTCAGAGTTGTTTTGATTTGCATTTCTTTGATGACTAAGGATGTTGAACATTTCCTTAAGTGTCTTTCAGCCATTTTAGATTCCTCTGTTGAGAGTTCTCTGTTTAGGTCTGTACTCCATTTTTTTTAAATTGGATTATGTGATCTTTTGGTGTCCAATTTCTTGAGTTCTTTGTATATTTTGGAGATCAGTCCTCTGTCTGAGGTAGGGTTATTGAAGATCTTTTCCCATTCTGTAGGCTGTCATTTTGTCTTGTTGGCCGTGTCTTTGCTTTACAGAAGCTTTTCAATTTTAGGAGATCCCATTTATTAATTGTGCTCAAAGTTTGAGATGTTGAGGTTATATTTAGGAAGTGGTTCCCTGTGCCAATGCGTTCAAGTGTACTTCCCACTTTCTCTTCTATAAGGTTCACTGTGGCTGGTTTTATGTTGAGTTTTATGCATGGTGATAGATATGGGTCTGTTTTCACTTTTCTACATGTTGAGATCCAGTAATGCCAGCACCACTTGTTAAATATGCTTTCTTTTTTCCATTTGTTATTTTTTGCTTCTTTATCAAAGATCAGGTGTTCAAAGATGTGTGGATTGATATCCGGGTCTTCTATTCAGTTCCATTGGTCCTCCTGTCTGTTCTTATGCCAATACCAGGCTGTTTTCAGTATTGTAGCTCTGTAGTAGAGTTTGAAGTCAGGGATTGTGATGCCTCCAGAAGTTTTATTGC